>NW_017731536.1:2738914-2805848 GCF_001890085.2 Hipposideros armiger
ATACTGTATGTCAACTATAATTATATATATACATATAGTCTTGGGACATGGAGTAGATCGCGGGAACGGATTCAATGGAATTGTAATAGATAAGCATGATATTGGGGGTGGGAGGGCAATAGATGGGGGAGGGGGGTTGTTACCTGGTGAGGGTGAAAAGGCTAACTATTGTATTGTTCTGTACACCTGAAACTAACAATAAAAAAAATAAATTAAAACAAACAAACAAAAAACTGCATTAACTGTGCACACACAAATCCAGTTACAAACTGCCTTTTACAAAAGATCTCAAGAACAGTTGCTATGTGAATACTCCTTACACCTCCTAAGAGCTTTGGTAAGAGCAACAATACTGAACACCTGCCCAGTGTTCTGTGCTCCCCTGTAATTTACTGGCCATGGTAGGTCTGGTTCAATGTACTCTAAGCAGCTGGGGAAGTTTTATTAACTCCTTCAGGTTACCAGGCTAATTGATGCAATTTCATCAATCCTCCCAATAGCTACCAATTAGCCAACACAATATCCCAGATGAAATGTGTCATTCATTTAACAAATACTGAATGACTAGTGTTATGAAAAGGCACTGGATGAAAGCAGTGGCCAAGGGATGTAATCCCTGCCTATGTCAAGTTCCGAGTCCAGTGCGAGAGCACTGTGAATTGTGGGAAATGCTATGAAGGAGAACAGGGAGGATAAATAAATGCAATTTAGACTGAGACCTGAATAAAGCAGCACAGGAAGTGTCCCATTTAAGACTTCACATTATGATGCTTTCAAGAGTTTCAGTCAGTGTCATTAGAGATTTCCAATTAAATAAGGAAGAATATCAGAAGTAGGAGAAAATTATGGAATGCATAATTTATTAGCAGTTTTAGCCAATCTCGCCTGAATTACCAAAAATCAGACTATGCTTTATAGAGTGAGGGTGCTGACGAGCCCCTTACTTTACAGGATAAGACTTAGACGATAATATATTAAATTCACTTTTGAAATTGATCCTAACTATTAATTGTACATGAGGGTTTGGTTTCCTGTTCTTATTTTTCTTTTCCCTAAACTTTTGTTTCAATTTTAATTTTATCAAAGTAACAAATGAGTACAGTTTGAAAGTCAAGAATACTACAGGATTTGAAATAAAAAAAGAGCAGTCCTGCGGACCCATTCTTTCCTTTCCCCAACTCCCATTCCCCAGAGGCAAATATTTTGAACCATTTCACCTATTTCCTCCTACATCTATCTTCTTATTCTGCAATAATATGCATGCTGGTATTTCTTAATTATAACTTCATTCATCTATTGACTTCTTTACCCTTGAAAAATGAGGCTTTTCCTTTTCCAAATTCATTTTAGAATCAGCTTAAGTTTTTCTAATTTACTAAATTGTGAAAATACCCATTTTTTTTAAAACCACCATATGAAGGAGACAACTAAAAAGAAATAGATACATCTCTAAAGTGCTGAAAGAAATGAAACCAAGATTTAACTGGGAACCTGAAAATAAGATCATGATTCAAATTTTATGACACTGCTCTGAAACAATGGCAGTTAACCAAATACCCTTATATCTGCAAAAATTCAGGCGAGGGAGCAGTAATTTCTCATGCTTTGTTACTAGAGTAAAATCTGAGGCCATGAGAGACGGAGCATTTTCCAGGGCACCGTCTAAATTCAATTAGGCCTCTCTTAACAGTACCCCATGGTCATTCCCTTTGACTGACAAATTTATTTTGTAACTCTCAGAATCTGATGAATCCTAGGTGGTTGTTTTATTCCTTTTCTTTTTCTCTTTTGTTTTCTCTTCTTTTCTTTCTTTATAAGAGTCTGGCATTCCCCATAGGCACAGCAGTGATCCTGCTGGCTTTCTCTCTTTCTCCTGTGCTATTACATTTAATTTGTGTGCTTTTATAACTTTGTACTTACGCCCACAGGCTTTTGAACAATGGGTACTCATTCAATAAATCCAAGAAATAAATGACTTGATGATTGTAAGTGCTTTGAACTCAATGGACAGAAGGCTTACATAAGTAATATAATAGTAAGGACAGTAGGATGAAAGACTGAAAAGAAAAAACAATCTAAAGCTTTTACAAAAGCCTAACACACACACACACACACACACACACACACACACACACACACACTATTATCCTTTGTTACACAGCACTCATTTTACTCATTTGTACTCAGTTCTCAAAATCTCTTCCTGTATATTTTTTGAGAGTAAAAAAATGATAAATATGCAAAAATACATTATACATGCTTTCAAGGAGTATTTCCTTTGAAACATGGATGGGATGGTGACTGTAAAGCTTATTATATAGTGTATCCTGCAATCTCATGGAAATAATTCCAGTGCTATGATGAGGCCATTTGGAGCTTCCTACAACCTGAGTTGTGCGAATACACTTTGACTTTTATACTTTTCACTTGGTTTATTAAGCATAACCTAATTTCAAATATGGTAGATATAGATTAAAAGCAAATTAATCAGGATATTTAGCTACTATGAGGTTTACTATTATGAGTACTGATATAAAACTTGCATTTTAAACAAGCTTAACTCATTAGTCCACACAAGAGCTTCATAAATTTGGGTACGCTAAGAAACAGGAACAGGAGGAAAGACACAGTCAAAGGCAAGAAAGGCTAAATAGGATATTGAAAAGAATTAATTTTATACTCTTTCTTTCCTAGACTTCAATTACAAATCTAATTCCTAAAAAAATCTTATGATTAATCTAGCTACCTGTCAGCTTATACTATTCAAATCAATCCCCATTTTTACATGCCCAGATACCATCTCTGTTTTGCTAAATCTAGTGGTTATGTTTTAATCCTCACTTCATCCTCAATCTTCAATCCATCTGAAACCATGCATTTGGGGTATCCCCAGTTCCTCCTGTTACAAGCTATTTCTTCTTCTATCTGACTTCTGAAGGTAAGGGGCCCCTCAGAGCTCTGGACCAATCACTCTATCCTTCTCATGCCACTTTCTTTTTCACTGTTTTTCATCAATTGCCATGACTTTGAATATCCTGTTCAGGTTGATGACACCTATGTTTCCATTTCCAGTCTAGACTTCTTCCAGTTCCAAGGCACTGTCATCTCTGACCACCTTGGTTTAACTGGCCTCTCAATCTCAACTCTTATCTCTTTAAATCACTTCTCCATAATACTTTTTCAAAGGTACATCCATTGTTCAGAACCCTTCATTGACTTTATGCTGAACTATATGAATAACATCCCAAATCCTTACATATAGTCCATCAGGCCTGGCATAGCCTGACACTGACCTAAACCTCCAATCTCATTTAATGCTACTTTCCAAGACATTTTAGCCTGCGTACAGTTTGCTGAATAAACAGGGCTCTGTCCTGCCTCAGGGCTTTTGCACCTTTGCACATGCTGTTTAAAACATTCTACCCTGACTTTCTCTGGCTGACTCTTATTCATCCATCAGGTCTCAGTTAAATATCACTTCCTCACGAGGCAAATACCCCATCTCCCCCACACATCAGAATCTAAATTAGGATTCTCACAATTCTCTTGCATTATGTCACAGTTATTTTCCCTGGTCCTATTTGTAATTTTGTATTTATTTCCTTGCTAAATGATTGTTCTTTTCCTCCACTAGCTCCCTGAAGTGGGACAGGGTCCATGGCTATTCATTCATCACTGTATACTCAATTCTTGGGGCAAAACATTACCTGAATAAAATATTTTCAATGGATGATGACCTTCTTGAATTTATATTGTTTCACTTTTGTATTTACTGTATTTCATCCTATTTAAAAACTAATAATAAATAATTAGGAACAGGGCTGTTGTGCTTATATTCAGATATGGAAATTGAAACAAAAAGAGTAAGCAGTCACTTCCATTATGTTCCTGGAATCAGTTTTAGAGCATTTCTGTTATATGCAGACCTCATATTTTGTACTTAAATCTCTAGTGGGGAAAAAGGAGTACTTTCTCTATTTGCATCTGGTATATCACAAGTCCTTTCTGGCGTAGGGTTTTCACATTACTTGAAAAAGCGCAGGTTCACGCTGGGCATCACTGTCCCAGTTACCTTTAACTTGCCACAATCACCAACAACAGAGCACTCCATCATTCCTTAAACAGAAAGGCGGCAAGTCTCTGTTGATAAACAAAACCCAGTGAAACAAAGAAAAGATATATGCTGAAATTCAAAAGTTGAGAAAAAGATACAATTTCATAGTATGTTCTAAAACCCATAATTCAGTCACAAATCGAGTATTCTTTTTTTTTTTTTTTAGATTTTTTTTTTTAATTGGGGAATTGAGGGATGGAACAGCGCTGGGGAATCGGGGAAGGGGAACAGACAAGTTGCTGTCCTTTTGTTCTTTAGTCTAGTTGAGGACGTTGCTTCACTGGCCCAAGTTGGCACCATCATTGCCCTCTTCCTGGGCGAGGCAGATCAGTCACTGACTTCTGGACGGCCGCTCACGGCGGTGGTTACACACGGTGGTAGCCCATGGCAACCCACTGCAGCAGGGGCTGCAGCCTACGCTGTCGCCGGCAACCCACGGCAGCCCAGCTCCAGGTTGAGCTGTTGTTCAGCATCTTAGCTGTGGAGGGCAGTGTCACTGGCCCTCATATGTGGGATCCGAACCGGGCCTTCTGGCATCCCAAACCAGCTCTTAACCAACGCGCCACTCGGCCGGCCCACAAATAGAGTATTCTTATGTTCAGATAAGTTTTGCCCAGGAAGGACATGTGGAAAAGCTCATTTTACCTTCCATTCCTGAACAATGATAAATATATTTGAATGAATACAATCATGATATGATAGCCTCATTCATTGAAAACCTATGATCATGGCACTATGCCAAGAATGTTATATGTATAATCACTAATATTCAGTCTAACTCTACAGAGCAGATCTTAGGATCCTCATTTTATAGATGAGATAACTGAAGCTCAGAGAGCTACAATAACTTATCTAAGGTCACTAACTAAATATTGAGGTAACATACCTACTAAGTGCTAAAACAGAGTTAACTCAAGTCTAACTTGCAGTGTGAACTTATTCCATTACACTACAGTGTACTGAAAAGAGAATTTTAAATAGCCTCCCTCAATAATAAGCATTAGTTTTTAGTGATGGGAGAATAAAGGACATATTTTCCTATCATTCAGGTGTAGAAGCTTAAGTGGTAGCAATACTATTTACATAGTTCTTGTTATATGCCAAATATTGCACTAAGTGCTTTCTATGCATTCTTTCATTTAATTCTTACAACAATCCCACGGGCTAGGCATTATTGTTTTTATTTAACAAATGAGAAAACCAAAGATCAGATGGGTAATAAGGTCAAGGTCATGTGAAGGCTAAATTTAGCTCTTTCAGATTCCAGTGCTCATATTCTTTAAAAAAAAAAAAAAAGTAGTAAAAGACACATAACATTTACACCTTAACCATTTTTCTACTAGCTCAGTAGAGTTAAGAGTATTCACACTGTTGTGCAATTCCTTTATCTTGCTTTATTTTCCCAAGGGACCTTCTAACAGTTCATTCATTGACCCATGCATGTAATCATTATATATCTCTCTTCATTACAATGTGGGCTTCATGAGAACAGACATTTTTATCTTCAATGATGTCTTCACAGGGCAGAGAAGTGCCTCAAAAACTAGTAGTTGCTCAATACTTGTTGGATGAAAGAATAAGGCATTTCAAGTACCATATGGAGTGTGTTTATCCACGCATTACTCCTTTGTAACTGGTATACTGTTAACCCGAAGAACATTAGTAATTATATGGAGCATTCAAAATGGGTATGGGAAACTTAGGATTTGGAGTTGGTTAATGAGCTAAATGCTACTAATAATGAAACAAAAGTTACTCTTACTCTAATTTGAATTCACTGACCAGTAGGAAACAACTTCGTTAGAAAGTAAATATCTGATTATTAAAGGCTCAGTACTTTTTAGGCTTCGAATATGACCCGAAAAAGGATAAATCATTAATTCAATCACTAAGTTGATCAATTAGCACTGTACACTAAAGGAAGAAGGGTGTTTCAAAGCAACGCAATACTCTCCTCGTGACCTCAGTCAAAATACAAATTTGAGACCACAGAAAATACCAAGTGAGAGATTACAGTATCTCAAATGAATGAAAATAATCAACCATGCCTGCCCTATTGAATATTAAACAAACATACTAAGTAATTTCATTTCTTAGTACATTTAAGGAATGAAATTTAGTTCTTATATGTTAAGTATCCAAAAATAACTGCTTTGTAGTATTAACAAATCAAGAAAACCGAAACACCCAATCATAGAATAGCCTCTAACAACTGTCAAGACACAAATTAACTTGCCTTTCTACTTACCAAAGTATACCACTTCTTATGACTAAGAGCTCCAAAATTCATATCCTAGAAACTCAAATAATTTATGAATAAATTAAGAAACAATTTAGGCTTAACTTTATCTAGTATTAATTGAATCTTCTAATAATACCTAAAGTCTAGATAAACTCTGATGCTTTCATGTTCATTTTTGCATGTATAAGGTGATCCCCTAATATTCTTGTAAGGATTCTTGACAATATTTCAGAAATCCATGAAATTTCCAGAAAAACAGGCAAAGCTGATTTCTCAAGTACAATTTGTTTTTAGAAATTAAATCAAATAAAAGTTGAATTTCCATTCATACAATCAGTAAGATTACTCATTTTTGGGGGTCTTATCTGGAGAAACTAAAATAAAGTGCCATTTTAAAAACATTTGCAGCTTTGACTATAATCAACTGTAATAATAAGATACCAGCTCAAAAAAATTCTTTTCATTTAAACCTCTTTTGTAATACTGCTTTTTAATAACCCTCATAATAGCTGAATTAAAGGACCCCGACAGAAATCATTCATCCCACATAAAACAAACATTGCCTTTTCTTCTTAGCTTTGTTTTACAAGCTACATTATTTCCAGATGACGCTTGAGGGGACTATGGTTTCAAGAATTAGATGCTTAAATAGACAGCTGTTTTCTATTTGCCATGTAAATCAAGGATATATCAAAGAAAATTCCAAATAGTAGACTTCTTTTCTTCCTATTATGAACTACAAACTGAGGCAGAAAGGGGGAGAGAGAGAGAGAGAGAGAGAAACAATCAAAATGTGAGCAAACAGAAAAATAAAATAATCATTTCTTAAATAACAAAGAAAATTTGGAAAATCTCAGGAGAAGGTGTTTTATTAGCTCTGCACAGCAGCAGGTAAGAATTTTTTCACTACAATGGGAAGGGGGAAAAAAGGAAACTGTGATCACTGGTTTTTACAAATTTATCACACATTGCTACTGAATTTAATATGCATGGGTTATTTTTTCTGTGTTCTTTAAATTTCACTTACAACATTAATTAATCATTGCCAGATTTCAATGCAAACACATCCTATTTCCTTTTATAAGCCAGTGGAAGGAACATAAAAGTTATTTAAGTATTTTTAATGATAATTAAAAAAAAATTCTTTAAAAGAATATTCTACCATACTCCATAAGAAAGGACAAGACAAACTTCCTCTCCAGAATGAAGAAAGGGCACAAATATCCTTTCCTTCAATTGAGGTATGATTTTTAAGAATGAAGGACTTATTATTTTTTTAACAAGAGGGGGACCCTCAAAATAAATGTGGTCCTTACAGGCATTCTCAGAACCTTTCTGGAACTCCTCATTTAGAAGTGCATCCAAAGCCAAGTTATTAATATAACCAAGAAAATTGGTCTTATGTTAAAGTCAGTCCTGGTTTTTAATGAGAAAAAAAAAGTGGCAGGGTGGGTGGGAAGGTTGCTCACTTGCTAGAGGCTTCACTTACTTGAATTTTAAAATCAATTGTATAAAAGAAGAAACTTCCTAGGACCCAATCAATGTGGGGCTTGGGATCTATTTAAGCTCAAAGCAGTTGTGTTCTTCAGGGATGTTCATCAACCTTACAAAGCCAGATTCGGCTGTTTTTCTTAAGATATTTTTATTGGGGAATTGGGGGAGGGGAACATTGTTGGGGAACTGGGGAAGGGGAACAGCCAAGTTGTTGTTCTTCAATCTTCGTTGTGAAGAGCGCCAGTCGCCATCTGGCTGCCCGTCGGCAGCTCGTGGCCTCTAAGCTCAAGGGTGCTGCGTTCAATCTTAGTTGCGGGTGGGTGTAGCTACCATCCCATGAGGGAGTTGAACCCAGCAGCCTTGTTGTTAAGAACACATGCCCTATCCACTGAGCCATCCAGGTGGCAGCTCAACTCAAGGTGCCGAGTCAGTCTTAGTTGCAGGTGGGCATAGCCCACCATCGAACAGGCAATCTTGTTACACCAGCTAAGCCATCCTGCCACCTGCTGGCAGCTCAGCAACAGCTCAGCTCGGGCGCACCCTCACTGGCCCATGTGGGAATCGAACTGGTGGCCCCGTTTCTCAGAGCCCGTGCTCTTAAGCCAACTCTTAACCAACTGAGCCACTCGGCTGGCCCCAGATTTGGCTGTTTTTAAATGCTAGTTTCTACATCATGCAAGTAACTATAAAGATCTTGATTCACCTTTCAAGAGAATTGGTTGATTCTAGGGCTAAAGCATGGGAAATACAAGATGAGTTGGAGCATCTTCAGGGTCGTAAAAAAAAAAAAAAAAAAAGGTGGGGGAGAGATGGAGGGAGGGGAAAAAAAAAGGAGCATATTCAAAGGGCAGAGGATACAACCTGAAAAAGCTCCAGTGGCCAAAGTTGGAACAACTTGAGCAACAAAATAACAGTCCTGGATTATAAAACAAAGAATAAAATTAGTATCCAGGAGTCCAAAATGATATAAATAATAACTGCATAAGTAAATACATTAGGGAGAGGTGATAATTCTTCCTTGCAGAAAAATTCTATGAATGATTGCAGAAGAAATGAGACAAATAGAAAATCACTAATAAATCAGTAAAATGTGCTGCAGGCAAGATCGATCAATGGGTGCTAAGATGTGTGGGAAAATGTTTCAGCAGAAACAGGATACTGGCATAGTCTCAAAGTATCTCTCCAAAATATATAATAATTACAAGAGGAAAGTTGGCAAAGTTTACAGTGTAGAATCTTGGTAGACATCATCCTAGTGAAGTGATCAAGATAAACATAGGTAAACATCATCAGTAATACACACCAACATCAAGTATTCCCTGATAGGATGCACTGAGAAGGGCATATCACCTCTGTAGTATCCTTCCCAACAATGCATAATGTCAGTCTAACCATGAGAAAATGCCACACAAACCGAAGGTGAGGGACATTCTACAAATAACTGACAAGTACTCTTTTAAAGTCTCAAGGTCATGAAAGACAAGGCAAGACTAAGGAGACATGACAACAAAATGCAATGTCGGATCCTGGATTGGATCCTAGAAAAGAATAAGGGCATGAGTGTCAAAACTAGTAATATTTAAATGAGAGCTGTATTTTATTTTATTTTGTATTTTTTTAGCTGAGCCATCCTGCCACCTGTTGACAGCTCAGCGGCAGCTCAGTTCGGGCTGGGAATCGAACTGGCGACCCTGTTGCTCAGCGCTCGCACTCTTGAGCGAGCTCTTAACCAACTGAGGTACTCGGCCGGCCCTGAGAGTTGTATCTTAGTTAACAGAATTGTACCAAGCTTAATTTCTTAGTTTTGATAAATGTTCTATGGTTATGTAAGACATTTATAAAAGGGAAAGCTGGGTGGAGGATATATGGAAATTATTTTACAAACTCTAAGTCTAAAATTATCTGAAAATAATAAAGAAAGGAAGGAAGGGGAAGGGAGGGAAAGAGGGGAAAGTAAGTTGTGTGTATACTTGACAAAGATTTGAAGATCTATACCTATGAAGAAGAGTATAATATAAAAAGTATAAAGTTCTACTTTCTTTTCCCTTCAGTCTGACTTCCCACAGGTAATGACTATTTAATAGTTCCAGAAAAATTGAGTGCATATTTTCAAACATACCTGTCTTGATATATAAGTGTAGGTTGTTAAACTGATTTAAGTGTTATGAATATATTTTCATATAAACCTATATAGATTGAATTCACTTTTAAAAAAAATGGCTGCAGAATATTGCACTGGATGAGCTTTTTTTTTTAAGCTGTGAAAGAGCAGTTTATTAGAAGAAAAAGTGCACTTCAAAGAGGTAGAGGCGGACCGAGCAGAAGGCAGTGGCTCAAGGGCCACTTTTAGAAGAGAAAGTGCACTCCAAAGGGTTAGGAGCAGGCGCGGCTCAAAGACTCAAAGGCCTGGATGAATTTATACTTTATTTACTCTGTCACCTATTGATGGATATTTTGCTTGTTCCCGTTTTTTTGCTCTTAAACCAGGTGAAAAATACACTTATCTTTGTGTAACTGCTTATCTAATTGACTTCAGCAGTTTCAAAGTCAAGTCACTGCTCAAGAAATATATTTTCCATTCTTGAAAATATTAAAATAACTTTTTCAAAGTGTAAGATTTATTTTCCTACATTCACCCTCATGCCATGATGCTAGCCAAGCTGGTATCTATCTGCTAATACACTCAACAAATAGTTTTTTTTCTAGTGCTCCAAGTACTACTTTTTTTAAAATGGCTTCATTGAGATAAAATGCACACATCATAGACTTCATCTAATTACAATGCACACTTCAATGGTTTTTAGTAGATTTACAGAGCTGTAGAACCATCCCCACAATCTAATTTTTTTTAAATTAAAGTTTATTGGGGTGACAATTGTTAGTAAAGTTACATAGGTTTCAGGTGTATAATTCTGTAATACATCATCACATTGTGTGTTCACCACCCAGAGTCAGTTCTCCTTCCATCACCATATATTTGATCCCTTTTACCCTCATCTACCTCTCCCCTACCCCAACCCTCCGGTAACCACTAAACTACCCACAATCTAATTTTAAAACATTTTCATCATCCCCAACAGAAACCTTGTACTCGTTAGCAGTCACTTCCCACCCCGATACATCCATGACATTTCATGTTCTCCAGGTTTATCCATATTGAAGCACGCATCAGTACTTCATTCCTTTTTATCATTAAATAATATTCCATTGTGTGGCTATACCACATTTTTTTATCCCTTGACCAGTTGATGGACATTTGGGTTGTTGCTGTTTTTTGGCTATTATAAATAATGGTGTTATGAACAGTCACATTTTTTGCATGGATATATGTTTTCAATGCTTTAGGGGTATTTATAACCATATGCTGGGTTATACGGCTATTCTTTGTTGAACCCTTTGAGAAATTGCAAATTGTTTTTCAGGGTAGCTGCATAATTTTACGTTCTCACCAGCAGTTATATGAGGATTCTAATTTCTCACACCCTCCCTGCACATGTGACTGTTGGCCTTTTCGATTAGAGTCATCCTAGTGGGAGTGAACTTTGCTGTGGTTTTGGTTTGTATTTCCCTAATGGCTAATGATGCTGAGCATCTTTTCACGTGCTTGTTGGTCCCTTGTATGTCTTCCTTGGAGAGATGTCTAGTCAGCCTGTTTGCCCCCATTTTTTTAATGTAGTAAAGCTTTATTGCTGACTGGCATCCGTGTCCAGCAGGGTAACTCAGTTCCCCGTCCATGAGATGATTTGGGGGTCCAGACTGCCAACCTATGTGAGGTCTCAGAATCTCCCCCGGGGTTTCCTTCACCTAGCTAGCAGACAGCGACAGAAGAGAAGTGTGGAAGATGATGCAGTGGTGACATCACTTTCACCTCCAGTCCACCGGTGAGAGCTAGTCGGATGCCCCCCATCAAGAGGCAAGGGTGTTGGAAAATGTTGCTTAGCTGTGTAATCAGGAAAGGAAATGGGTTTTTCTGATTCTGGCTCCTTACTCTTTTTGGTTCGTGCCTTTGCATTGACTGTTTGAAATGAGATGGGAGTGTCTGTCTTACCGAAAGGTTTAAGAGTAGTCCTTTGATGATCAAAGGGCAATGTAATTTGTTTCCGTATGGTTCCACCTAGAATAAAAGTTTTTCTTCTCATCTCAAAATAGCTGCTGATTTTAGAAATTAGGGAAACAAAGCTTATATGACATTGTGACAATATTCAGAATTAAAAGCCATGGTTATAGTTTAAAAAGCAACAACTCATTTATTATTTTCCTTTCATTTTCTATATTAAGGTTCTGCTGTAGAGGACAAAAGTCGAGAGGTTTATTCTCATTAAAAAAAAACTGTTTAAAGATTCTTCTTTAACAATCCTCTCCTGTCCCTTTAGTTACTGAATTAAATTTTATGAAACCTGATATTAGGACATGGAAGCTCGGCCAAGTCCACTGACCTTCCCTCGCTTTTGTAAACACCTTTATGGCCCCTGCAGAGATTGCAGAACCTGTTATCACTGTCTGTAGCGGGCACTCTTTCTCCCCACAGAAGACTTGAGTGCAATTCTTGTTTATTTCCCCTTAAGCAGCCTGGGCATTTCCTCATTATCTAGAACTTGGTTGAAGGCTTCAGGTTTCCCGAGACGTTCAGACCAACATGGTTGTACTAAAGTAATAATACCAATGTTTTTGTAACTTGCTATTTGCTTTCTATGCTGTTACTCAATGGACTTGTGAATTATACAGTATAATGAGAATAAACATTTTCTTAATAAACTCAGAAACCTCTAGGTAGACTGAAAGAACTCTATGTACTACAGTGAGAAGAAAAACATATCCTTATTTTTAAGCACTTATTCAAAATCTTTGCTAATATAGTTTATCCAGTCCTGGTGTAGCAAGTATACATCAGGGAATCCACTGCTGCCTTAAGGTCGTTTCATTTTCCTCTTCCACCTTTTACAAACAAGTGGTTTGAAGCCTTAGTCCAGGACACAGAATTTTATGTGGCTGTTGGCAAAGCCACTTTAGTAAAATTTCTGGGAAAGAAAAAGGGAGGGACTTATTTTATTCTCCCAGTTAATGACCAATTTAAAAGAGAATGACAATGAGAACATGGTTCCAAAGGTACAAATCACTTACACATAGCGTTTTGAGCAATGGGAATGGCGAGTTATCACAGAAACAAAACATACTGCAGCGCTTACTTTTGAGGCTGCTGTTTTCTTGAACCACCTTCAGTCCCGTGGTAGGAGGAGAGGTTCGGTTACCATCACTATTGCTCCATAAGTGTTACCCGCCTTCGTCAATGAACTCGGAGGAAAGGCCGCAAAATTCAAGTCCATAAACCCATTTGGAAAATGGTATGATGTGTAAAGTCCCATACACACAAAGGTTAAAAGGACTGTCAATGACAGATTCTAAATGGAATTTTGTAAGTATTTCTAGGAAGCAGTTGCTTTAAGAAATTCATTTTTACTTGGTGAAAATTTCATGCAAAAAGAAAACAGTCAGTGACTCTGCACACTGTAAAGTTCAACAGGAGGATTCATATGTCTGTTAACAAGTTCAACCATCCTTTCATTGCATTATTACCTCCATAATTTGCAAATACTATTAAATATGACCCATTTTCTCAAAGGAATGCCAATTTTCTGGTCTCTGATTAAAGGAGAATGCAGCTAGAGTAACCTCAAGACTATATACATTCAACACATTTTTGTGGAATAACAACACAGGAGTACTACATAAATCAAATGACAGTTGTATAAAAATAACAAAACATTTACAGATGACCCAAATCCAAATTCTTAATAAACACAATCCCCACTGCCACTCTGACCCTAACTGAGTTTCCCAAAGAACAATTAAGAATAAATATATTTCTTATAACAAGTCATGGCAAGGACAGAAGTGAGCTATTATGCTAATTTTTAAAAAAGTTGAGACTATTCAACTAGCAGGAAAATCTTAAAAGATACTGGGTTTTTTTTTTTTGTGAGAGAAGTATAAATTTCATACCTTAATGGTATGACAGGTCATATCACACACCCCAAATAAATAAATAAAAGAGAAGAAAAATAGCACCTGTCCGGTTGTGGCTGCAATAGCTATCTCTGTTTATCAGCGACTGCTATCCGGACTGGGTGCTGTTCCCACAATCTCATATCAGCACAACCATTTAGAAATGAAACAAACCACAGGAAACAAGCAAAACAACTCTTCGGCTGTCTGGTATGCATCACCACTTCAAACTCAGAATCTAAAAATTCTCTCATAAAGTTTCTACATATCAACACCATGAAGTTGTTGTCTGGAGATTTGCAGGGAGGGGTGCCTTATTAGAGCCTGACGAACTACTTCTATGGTTTATGACAAGATAATTTTTAGCATCCTCATCTAAGCCATGCTCCAAAATATAAGAAATGTCACTGATAGTGGCACTGCTCTACAGGAACTCACAATGCACTCTCCTTCCTATTACTAGATAATGCTCATCCCTGTGCTGCTGCGATTCTATTCCATTGTCAGCCTGAGGTCAGGAGCTAATGGTAAGTTCTTCATCTTTCACGAGGATGGAACACAGGCAACACATGACTGCTGTTGATTGCAGACCATGGCTGAGAAGACTAGAGTGGCAAACTGACGTGAGCAGAACCAATTCATCTCCTTCCCAGGAAGTGAGAGTTAGGGCTTCAAGACTCTCATCAGTCAGGTAAAGGTGTGACACTCACAGGACATGTCATGGGTTGGCAGGTAGGAAGGGCAAGGGCTGGGGTTGCTATTTCAGTCAACAAATGCAGAAACCAGGCCTATAGGAAGCAGAAGAGTAACACTGAAGCAAAAAGCAGCAGAGAACAGAAACGAAATGACCTGAGAAAGAGGATATTCTTGAACCCAATGGCTGATTTCAACATCAGGATCGTGTTCTCTGTGAAATCCAGGTTTACTTCCTTCTCTGGAGTTCTGTGAGAAACCTCTGCAGACTTCCTATAAAATTCCTCCTCTTATTTTTCCGGAATTAGTTTGAGAAGGTTTCTTGACTATGGTAATAAGAGTCCTAATTATTAACAATCACTGGCTTAGGGTTTCTTCACCCATTTGTTAATAATCATTAAAATTTTTTCCCCTGACTTGGGCCATTACCCCTTTATTTGAGTATTAGAGATTTCTAGGGCACTAGGATCAAAGGCAGACCTTGAGAAGAGAGGGGTATTGTTATTTATTAATTTAGCAATTCAAGGAAACATTTTTATTAACAAAGTAAAGTATCTACTTACGTAATCTGGTAGAGGAACATCATTGGAACTTAGCGAACCTCTCAAGGACTGTGTGGCTTGTTCTAGAACTTTGTTGTGTTTTTTAGACAGCAAGGAAAACAAACTGAAAAAACAAACAAAAAAACAAATAAAAACCCTAACTATATTGAAAAACTGTCTCCTTTTCTAGGTCTCATGTGGAATTATACAGTTCCACCGAATGTCAATTATTCTAAAATACACTTGTAATGCTTCTTTTATCATAGCAGGATCAACAATACTATTAATATAACAAAAAATGAAGTGAGGAGAATGTTTAAATTACATGGCTTCTCAAGAATAAAAAAAGTTTTACAAGTTAAAATTATGTTTCAAACATAGGAGAGATTTTTAGAAGATTACTATAGTGGAAAAAATAGTAGTCAGAGATTTAGAAAACCTGGGCTATGGACTGACTTTCCGAGTAGCTCATAGTGTAATCTGAGTCACGTGAGCTTGTTGTTGCTCAATTTTCACATCTTTCAAATAAGTGTGTTGGATCAGATTACTTCTCTAGTATAATACAGAGTCTGATTTAATATTACAGCTTTATATTTTTATTTCTCAAAAAGAATAACTTTAAATATACATCAGATTTCTGCCTCTGATCATGATGAATTAACTGGTACTGAACAACTCTCCTGCTGTAAATGACTAAGAAACTGGACAAAATATACGAAACAACAGTTTTTAGATGTTATACAACATCTGAAAGTTTAGGATTCTGATCCCTAAAAGAAGAGAGATCTGCATGGGCTCCATAAGGTGACTTTCTGTCTAGAGGAACATTCCAGATTGTGGTTCAGAATGGTGGGGCCCAAACAGTACACAGCAATCCTGTGCTGATCTGAGAAGACAGGGATACGAATTTGGGGCAGCTGTGGCAGCTGGAATTTGCAGGGCAGGTTATTAGACATGAGAGAAATGCAAGAGGGAAGTCTAGAAATCTGTCCAAGAGTCTTCTTGAGTGTTTGGCTAAATATTAAGCTGTACTGTACAGAGAAAGACCCCACAAAGTGGCAATTAAACAGCTATCCAGGAGATGGAAACTGAACAGAGATTTTGAAGGTCACTAAAGCCTGAGGTATTGTGTAGTTCCAACCAGCAAGAGTGGATAAAACTCATGGGCATTCAGATGAATTCTCAGAAATGCCACACTTTAGTAGGACTAGGACTACTCTAATCCAGAGTAAAGATTACTCTATTCTAAGATGCATCCTAACAGACTTAAATGAGCAATTTTCAAAAAATAAAGCTAGTTTACAGTAAATGTAAATGGGCTAAAAACTCCGCTTAAATGGCAGAGATTGTCAGACTGGATAAAAAAGCAAGACCCAATCACATGCTATTTACAAGAGTCACATTTGTAAATTTAAAGACACAGCTAAGTTAACACTAAAATGCTGCAAAAAAGATACATAAACCCTAATCATAAGAAAGCTGGAGTGGCTCTATTAATATTAGACAGAGTAGAGCTTCACGACAAGAATATTATTATTATTATTATTAGAGATAAAGAGAAAGACTTTTTAATTATGAAAGGGCCAATTCACCAATAAGACATAAAAACCCTAATGCTCATGTGTCTAATAATAGAACTTCAAATATACATAATTATATGATTCTAATACTAAATCTACTGTATCTAATGAAATAAAGAATTCTTCTTTGGACTAGATTGCAGCTTAAAAATAAAGGCAATTATGATTCCATATACCTTTCCACATACATTTGTGGTATAATTTGAAGTACTATTTTAATGCCAAAGACATTACTCTAGTATTTCTTAGTGATACCCTTCTAAATATTAACTTGAATATCTATTATATTTAGGAAAATCCCTAATTATTTCAGATGGTTTAAATGAGATAGTCACTGAAGACAAGGCTACTAAGTATTCTTTCTAGATAAAGTTTTAACATGGTCAAAGATAAATATTCCTTGAACACTTACTGGTAATGCTGGATGTTGTACAAAGAAAATATAAACAGAGACAAGAAAATTATCTAAACCTATACTGAAATACAGTAGGAAGAAAATAAGTGAAATAATTACTGAATGGTTAAGTGTAAAATCGTATAATACTGGTTAAGTAACAAGCATATGTCTAAAAGAGAGATTTCTTGGAAATGGAATAGTCCAGCAAAGTTCATGAAGGGTGGCCGGCTGAGTGGCTCAATTGGTTAAGAGCACAAGCTCTGAGCAACAGGGTTGCTGGTTCGATTCCCACATGGGCCTGTGAGCTGTGCCCAAGCTGAGCTGCCAACAGGTGGCATGATGGCTCAGCTGGTGAGAGCACGTGCTCCTAACAACAAGGTTGCTGGTTCGAACTCTGCATGGGATGGTGGGCTACTCCCACCAGCAATTCAGACTGAACATGGCACCTTGAGCTGAGCTGAGCCGAGCAGCCGCGAGTTGCCAATGGGCGGCCGATGGCAACTGAACTTGAAGCTGAGCTAGCTGTGCCCTCCACAACTAAGACTAAAGGACACAACTTGGCTGTTCCCCTTCCCCAATTCCCCAATAAAATCTTTAAAAAAAAAAGTTCATGAAGGGGTTAGATCTTATACAGAGTCTTGAAGAAGAAAAAAGATTTGTGCAAGAGAAGAGAAAAGCATTTCTAAACAGAAGGCAAAAGCGCAGAGGCAAAATAGGGGAAAGTGAGAAGAGTGGAATGAAAATGCAATATAAAGAAGTAGGAAACAAGATTCAATCTATAAGGGTGTGTATATATTTTTTTCAATCATTTTATTTTTCTAAGTCTTCTCCATTTGAGATTGTTAGTTTTGCTTTGTTTTCTTTTTCCTTTTTAAGATTAAATGTAAACACTGCACTCTCTACTCACGCCCATTTCCATGACCCATGGTAGCAGTTTACTGTATATAATTCCAGTAATGTTACAAGCATCCAGGCATAAATGAATGCTGTCCATATACATCCATTTTTTTCATTCCACAAAATATGAACTGTTCTGTACCTTGCACTTTTCCTTGATTCATTCAAGGAATCAATATATTCCTTGATATATATGGATATACCATATGGATATACCATAATTTATTTAACAAGTCCATTATTAATCAATCATTGCAATGTTTTCAGTTTTTCATATTATAAACAGCAGTGCAATGAACACTCTTGTACATAATGTTTAGCCTGCCTGAGGTGAGACTGTCTATAGGATAAATACCTTGAATTAAAACTGTTGAGTAAAAAATTACTGAACATAATAATGAACTGCGTTAGGGGTACATATTTTTAAATGTACAAGTTATTTTGCAGGTGATAAAAATAAAAAGATGAAAATATACTCGGATAGTGTATAATGAATATTCACATGGAAACGCATAAGAAGGGAAATCAGTAAAATTATTCTAATTGATTAGAGGACATTCTGGAATAAATGGAATTTCAGAAGTTTTTTGAGACAAAGAACTTTGGTGGTCCAATGCAGCATAGGGCACGGCAAGACTCAAAAGGCATAAATTGGATGCCCAAACAAAAAGGGAAAGCAATACTTATACCTGGAAGAAGTGAGTTCTTGATGTTAATAAGAGTGAAAGGGGGCAAATGAAGCAACACAGCACACTTTGCGGGGCTTACAAAGTACCAGGACTCAGGTGTTGTTTTATGGGTTCAAACCTGGGATTCTCCCTCTGTCTGTGTCCTAAGAAGAGGTAATCTGTGCTAACTTTCATCATCAATAGAGGAAAATTATTACATGAATCCTACGAATCAAAGCAAAAAGGATTTGAAATGGTTTCCTTTGGAGAAGAAAGGCTAGTTTGTTTATTTTAGAAGAGAATACTAACAATCCGCTTTCCTTGTTAGCAGAAGACACAAAACAAGGAAGTGAGCTTCAATTCAAACATAAGCTCTTTCAGTTGGGCATAATGGAAAACTTGACTATTAAGGGCATAAAATGTTGGAATGGTCCACTTCCAGTAGCTGCGGCTACTGCTCCCAGCTGTTTTTAAGAAAGTTGGTGTAAGAACAGATGATTTGAGGTCACTTCCAGTTTTCTATCATGAATGAGAAACAGAGAATTCACACTTCAAGTTGTTATTCTTCTACAATTTAATAGGCTTTTTCCTCAGGTCTTACAGCTAGAGCTTCCAATTTTTTTTTTTAAACATTCTAATTTTGGCTTTCACTGAGCATTTTTAAGGCAAAATGACCTACATTTATATGAGACATGACTTGCAAATTGCTGGGAAAAGTAACTTTTGCTTAAAGCTTTGCATTCATAGTATTAGCCCTAGCTTAATGTTAGAGTAAGTGATACATGATGTTTGCACTAGAGGGATAATTCTGATTTAAAAAATAAGTGAAACTGACTTTCAAAGGTGCTTAATATTCATCAGTCAGGATATAGCTGCTGGGATACCTTTTTAATTAGAAAAAAACTAGATTTTTCTTTTTATACAAGAATGCTCATTACAAATTGGTTTAATAATGAAACACTGAAAAAGCCCCCCAAAACACTGATCAAGAATAGAATGGATAAACTGTGGGACAGTCATACAATGAAATACTATGAGCAATTTAAAGTCATCTAAAACCACAAGTAACAATATGGATAAATCTCAAAAACAATATTGTTCTACAAGCAAGGACCCTGGTGGAAGAAAGTGAACAAGGTGATATTAATTATATAGCACTTTAAAAATGCAAAAAATTTTAACATATCTTTTATAGAGAGAACATAAAAAATAAAAAAATATATGGAAATGATAAACATTACACTAAGGACAGCCATTATTCTCTGAGAAAGAAGGGAAAGAAATGGGATCAGGAAGGCATAAGGGACTCAAGGGGATTTCATATATACTACGTGTTTATCTATAAAGCGTTCTTTTGTTTATGCTGGACACATACACGGAGGACTGCCAGATTACTCTGTTTTTTTGGTGTATACCTGAAGTGTCATATACATTTTAAAATTGGATATAAAGAATACACTATCCTGAAGAAAACAGAGTGCCTGCCAACAGCCAGCATTTCCGAAAAGAAAGCACCATGTAAATAGAATATGTGTGGTCAGTCGAACCTGCAATACGCTGGGAAAACCACAAGTTGCTGAAAAGGGCTACAGTTTAGGGCGCACAGTTGGTGGCAGGAGATGAGACCAGAATGAAGCCAGTCTGAAGACAGACTGAAGGGCTGCTTATGGCACACCAAAAATTCTGCCCTTTATTCTGAAATATAGGGCGAGAAACTAATGGACATCAGTCTTATAAGATGATGAAAGAGACATGGTTCCTTGCCTCCAAGGAGCTCAAGTCTGAAGGGACAAGGAAGAGCTACAATCCTGAAACCAGAGAATGCCATGAGCCTGAAGAGTGTGCTGTGGGAACACAGAGGAAGGTTAGGCGCATTTCATGTAAGAAAATCTATCTTGACTGTGGTCTTGCAGGTTAGGGGGTTTGCTAGTTGGGGAAAGTAAAGGGGGAGAGCAATTCAGAAAAGAAACAATGATAGAAAGGCACAGAGGGACTTCAGGGAGGAACCAATTGCTTCCAAGGCCAGAATAGTGAAAGTCCATGGGGATGAGAGGTGACAAGAGGTGAGGCTGGCAA
The DNA here is from genome assembly GCF_001890085.2 of Hipposideros armiger. Taxonomy (NCBI): domain Eukaryota; kingdom Metazoa; phylum Chordata; class Mammalia; order Chiroptera; family Hipposideridae; genus Hipposideros; species Hipposideros armiger. The sequence continues at coordinate 2,759,621 of NW_017731536.1, forward strand.
GATGGGGGTTGGGGTGGGGGCTATTAGAAACAAAAACAAACAACCTTGCTAAGAGGTTCGCATTTCATCTTGTCAAGTCACTGAGACAGCCAGTAAGTCAAATATTTACTAAGACCTACTATGTGCCAGGCACTGTACAAGTTTCCTCGGACGGTGACACACTAAAGCAACAGTGTCTTCTTTGCTTTGCCCTCCTGGAGGGCGTGGCCAGGTCAGGGAGGGTAAATCTACACAGAAGGTTCTACTGTCAGTGTGGTGATGGAGGTGAGAGTGGAGTGCTTTGGGGACCCAGATGAGGGCTGCGCAACAGCAAACAGCAGGTAGGGGAGGAAATCATCCCTGGAGATGATACCCGAGCCGATTCTGAAGAAACATTAGGAGTTAGCCAAACAAATGAGGCAGCGGTAACGGTAACCTGGGCAGAGAAAAGAACATGAGGAAAGACGGAGAAATCCGATCACAGCTGGTACAGGAAACAGCACGGCACACACGTTCATAATGTGTTAACGCACACAGTGGAGAACCACGCTAAGGCTGGGGACAGTTCGTAAAGCGCCTCTTCTGTTTCACCTAGACCTTGGACTTCATCCTGAAAGCCAGAGGTGTTTTACGACAGCAGGGCTATAAATAAGAAAAAAAACAAAAGCCAAATGCTGTGTTTGGTGTTCAGGCGGGGCAAGGGATGGACAGGAAGGGTGACTGATTATTACGTGTTCATCTCTGTCCCCAATCTCTCCTGGGTGCTCTCTCTCCTCATGGTGGCCATGGAGTCCCTGCCAGAGAACCCTGGGGCTCCTAGAAGCTAAGTTTGAAAACCAGACCTGAGCAGTGAGGTACAGTTCATAACAATTGTATTTATTTTAGAAAGATTCCTCTGCCTCTAGAGCAGCAGTTCTCAACCTGTGGGTCGCGACCCCTTTGGGGGTCGAACGACCCTTTCACAGGGGTCGCTTAAGATCATCAGAAAACAAAAAGATATTTACATTACGATTCATAACAGTAGCAAAATGACAGTTATAGAGTAGCAACGAAAATAATTTTATGGTTGGGGTCACCACAACATGAGGAACTGTGTTAAGGGGCCGCGGCATTAGGAAGGTTAAGAACCGCTGCTCTAGAGGGAAGGATGGACAGGAATTGACAAGAGAAGAAGAGTAGAAACAGAAAGACGCTTTAGATAACTACTATATTGCTAAAAGAAAGAAACGAGGCAGCCTTGAACTAAAAGCAAATATGAGCCATTTGGAATGCAAAGGAGACAACAGAGAGGGTGAAAAAAGGGAATCACCGGTGACTCTAAGGTTTCTATTATAACTTGGAAAATCTACTGGCTGGCTGAGAATGTGATTGAACAGGCCAGGAATATAAGAAGTGCTGAAAAGTAGGAAGAAGGCCCGGGAAAACAAAGGCCCTTGCCTTAAAGAAAACAGTAACAGCAGCAGCTCCTTGATAAATCTCAAAGAGCTATTAAAATGCAAAGAAATACACAATATTATTAAAGTTATTAAAGGCAGAGCTACATCTAGAAACCACATCTCCAAGCTTCATGCTTCATGCTCTCTTCTGTAGACACTGCTTCTTTCCACTTGCAGGAGCCCCCTTCCTTCCTCCTCTCTATCTTTCTAATCCCTGCCTCTCCTTCAGGTCGGACCTCCATGCTGCTGATTTCCATATCCTCTGAGAAAGATTTCTCTAACTCGCGCTCTCCCTGCCTCCGAACTACACTAACTTCTCCACTGTGCAGCTGGCATTGAAACACAGTTTTACACGGCTCTTTACCTTATTTTAAATCAGCTTCATTGAGGAATAATCTATATATAATACAATTTGCCAATTTTAAGTATACACTTTGATGAGTTTATAAACATATAATGATTCAGAACATTTCCGTTACCCCAAAAAGTCCCTTTGCACCCTTTGCAGTCAATCCCCCCTTCCAATAAACCCATGCCCCCAGTCTTACTCCAGACAACCACTGATCTGTTTGCTGTCACTATGGTTTGCCTTTTCTAGAATTTCATGGAAATGGAATCATACCATATGTATTCTTTTGTGTCTGGCTTCCATCACTTAGCAACATGTTTTTCAAATTCATGCATGTTGTTTTGTGTATCATTCTTTTTTATTGCCGAGTAGTTTTCCATTGTATGAACATACCTCTATTTGTTTATTTATCAGTTGATGGACATTTGGGTGGTTTCCAGTTTTGAGCTATTATAACTAAAGCTGCTATAAACATTCTCGGACAAGTTTTTATGTGAACATATGTTTTCATTTCTCTTGAGTAACTACCAAGGAGTGGGACGGCCGATTCTGTAAGTAACTGCCAAACTGTCTGTTCTACATTCTTGCTAGCACTTGGTGATTCAGTCTTTTTAACTTTAGCCATTCTAGTGGGTGTGAAGCAGATTTCACTGTGGTTTAGATTTTCATTCTCCTCATGAATTTTCTTGTGCTCCTGTGTTTTTCTTTGGTGTTTATTCAAATCGTTTGCCCATTAAAAAAATTGGCTATTGTTTTTCTTCTTGAGTTGTCAGAGTTCTTTATATACTCTAGATACAAGTCCTTTATTAGGTATATTTTTATAAATAATTTCTCCCAGACCAGGGTGGTAGGGTGTCTGTTCAATTTCTTATATAACACTATATGGACCATCAGTGAATAATATCTGGTTATAACAGTGTAAACACTAGCTACTGATCTAACCTAAAATTAGTGTATAACTGGACTGGGAGAATGGGGGAAGAGGCTCCTTGGAGTGTGTGTGTGTGGACGTGTGCAGCTGCCAGACTGTAAGATGATGTCTAACTCTTTTGAAATATTGGTCTTTTCACATAGAATGTTTTTATTCCTCATTCTACTTCTCTTCTTCTCATGAAAAAAATCCTTCTACCTGAATATTCAGAGAAAGTCGGGCAGCCCAATGGTGGTGAAGGACAAGATTTAGGTAGCCTTTATTGAGGGCCATCAGACCCAATCAGAGGTGAGGAAAAAAGCTGAGGGAAAAAGGGATGTGTTGGATGGCCCTATCAAATTTGGGAAAGGTCTGAGTATAAAAACTCGTTAATAAAATAAAAACTCATCAAAGTCTGTGAAGATGAGAACAATTTCATCTTATGAAACGTGTCCCATTGTACTTGTAGAATAAATAGAAACAGTAACTTTTTAGGCTTTTCCTCTCTATCAAATTATATGACATTATTTGTTTTAAATATGCCGCTTTATGCTCTTAAACTTCTACACACCTATATGTTTTATATATGTATATAGTACACACACGTATCGTAAACATGAGTTTTTTTCTTTCATATGCTAAGCTTATTTAAGGCCTTGACTGTAGATATTTTTTACAGTGTTCTGCCTAAAACAGGGTCTAAAATATGCTTGCTACTAATATTTGTCTTTCTTTTTTTTCTCTTCCACCTTTCTTATTCCAGTAAAAGAAACTGTGAAGACATCAGTATTCCTGCCTTACAAAACTGGAAACAAGAGGTCTTAGTTTGTTTTTAGTTAAAAAAAAATCTTATTTTTAAGGACCTAAAATTAAAATGAAGGAGATGGTTACCTACATAATTATCTTTGCTAACAACACTGACATTTATAAAAAGAAGCAAGGTTAGAGCAGAGCAAACTGCCCATTCATTTGCATTTAATTGACTTAATAACCATAAACATTATTTTAGTTATATAATAACTAGCTTAAAATTCACTTCCATCCCAGACAAGTGCTAAAATGGCATTGATTGTATGGCATAGAAGGTAGAGTGCAAAATAAGAAACTTTATCACCACCAGCTTGCTGGTGAGGAAGGCTTGTTAAAATGCAAATAATTATTCATGGGACTGGAATTACTGCTCTGTATTTTCAATACTCTACAGAAAACCCAGTAACTCATCTTCTTCAAAAACTCTCAAGTAAAAGCAAAAGATATAAAGATATGCATTATAAAATCTAGTAAGCAAGGTTCCCACCAAAAACGCACACTTTGAATTGTAACCGGAGAATCCAATCTTATTGCCATAACACAAGTTATCTTAGCAAGAACTTGAAATTATGGTAACAATGCCCAGTATGATCTTCATTGTATGACTGCATAACTAAGTTACATGTAGAACCAAAACTAACTAGTCATGCAACATAGCAAAGTACTCAACTAAACGATGTTTCTTAAAAAAAAATGCTGAAACTCAGGAATTGAATTTCTCCTGGTTAATGCACTAAATAAGGAAGACATAAGAGGCAAATGAAAAGATGACTAACTTTAAAAATGTTACATGAATTATCATGAGTAGAAATATTTTTTAAATAATGGATAAAATACATAATCTGTCAATATATGATTTGGTAGTTATATTACCAAAAACACAAGTGAGTAGGATGAGAGAATCTATTAAGCTTAAAAACAATTCCTTTTATTTTTCACAAAGGCATTCATGCAAATTTCTTATATGTTTTTAACTTTAAAGTAATTCAGTGGAAAAATAGCTAAATATAATCCTTTTATATTAGGATGTAAAAGGATTATTTTCTTAAGCATATTTTTCTAATTTTTGACTAAATTTGGTCAGAAGTGCTATTTAATAAGAATGACCTAAGTAAATTAAAAACTTGGTAATTTGATTTATCTCAAAAGAAAAACTTCATCCCTAATTTTGACTTGCTTTTATACCTTTTTCATGGATAATATACTTAAGAATGTATATCCTCATATAAACTTAAGTACAATGAAATACCTACAGTATTTTGTAATTAGCATGCAATTCTAAAGATAAAAAACTTAAAAGTTTTATGGCATTTTCTCTTCTCTATTAGAAAATACATTCTGTAAAGAACAGAAACAGATTTTCTGACTTGAAAGAATTTAGGTTGTCTTTCTCTGTCAACCTCTTAGTCCCTTGAGAAAACTGCATACCAAGCAGACCACAAATCTACCCACTTAAAAAACATTTCTTAGCACATTTTTCACTAATTTATGCCAACAATTAGGATTCAACTAATATTTAATGAGAAAATTCATTTGGAAGGTAAGAATATCTCATAGTAAACACAAGAGGAGTCAAGATGGACAGTTTAGAAGTTACTGTCACAAGTCAGGGGGAACCTACCAAATAAAGTATGTTTACTATATGTCAGACTTTATAAAGAGTCACAGGAAACATACCACTAATAACTGTATTTAGGAATGCTGCAGAACACCCACTCTTATAACACAATTTATCAGTGAGATGTTTCCAAGGTGTTGGACCCTTAATTTGGGGATTCCCAACTAGAACTTTGGACTTAGACCTTAATCTTAATTTAGCAAATATAATTAGTCTTTGGGAGGGGCTACAGGAACAGAAACTCTTAATTGGAATTATAGGTCTTTACTAGTAAATGCCTTTTATCAACTTCTACCAGCCTCACTGCTATTAAAAAAACTTTAGATTTATAAAAACTCTATCCTTTTATTTCAATGTCCTATCAACCTTTATGTACTTAGTTACAAATTTGTACTTGTTCTACACATTTTTGACATATATCTTCCTTTATCTTTTGCTTGTATATTTATCCCATTTCTTCTATGAACACAATTTCAAGGGCACAGATGTCCATTCTTTTTCTCTTCTTTCAAATCCTCTGCAATGCCTCCTGTGCATACATAATGAATTAGTTACTCCCCGTCCCCACAATCTTTTTTTTTAAAAAAAATATCCTAATCAGTCAAATTCTTAAAATATATGATTGATTCTTGGTGGATAAAATTTACTTAGAATTAAAGTTTAGAAATACTTTTTAGAAAAACCAAGAAACTAAATATATGTTTATAGTAACTTTACAGGAAACCTACCTCTACCATGATTCATCCTCAAATATAGAAGCATCCCCTTTTCCCAACTCTAAAAACATAAAACCCACACTAGGAACAAAGAGAGAAAGATTTCTATGCGTGATATAGTTATTACTGCCCAATGGAAAGCTACGCATTCAACTCAGTCTTATGAATCTGATTTAACACAATTCTCAACAAGCTAAGTTACTACCTTCCTCGGCTATAACTTCTAAATAATAAAATCAATTAAGAACAGGAAGCCAGGATGGGAATATGTGGAGATGAGGAACATTTAGGAGTAGTGTAATTAAAAAAAAAAAAGTTTTGATATCAAAGTAGTTTTGACATCAAACTCAGCATTCCATTCCTCTTTGGTACAATGGTCCATGTTCACAGAGATATCCCTGCAGTATCCAGAAAAAGATTCTAACATTTGCAAGGTCTTGTACTTATAAACTCAAGCAAGTCTGCAATAGCAAGATCTCTTAGCTCAAATACTTTCAAACCATTTTTAAGATAGTGTTTTCATGAAACATACTTTTGTTATCTGGAAAATATGTGGAAATCCATAATTCCCAAGGATGCGAGATAAATGCGTTATCACTTAAATAGGACCTAAAAAGCCCATAATATTTGAAGCCACAGTCCCTTTTAGATCTGAGTTAAGTTCAAACCACAGTTATTACAGTATCAACCAGAATATTTCTGATATAAAATTACAATGTTTTTTTAATTAAAATATATTTAACAGTACAGAACATAAACCAGAGTGATCCTGACGAATTAACCATTACGAATAACCATTATTAAGTGTCTTTTGCTCTTTATTATAACTACCAATAATTACAGAGGTGAAATTCTATCAGTAGGCATAAAAATGTCATTTCAAGACAAAATTATAGCTCAAATCAAGTTGGGCATAACTAGATAAGAAATTATCTCCTGTGGTTAATGTTTTAACCACATAAAACTCCCCAAATTTCCTAAGGTCCAGGCATAAATTCTTGCTTTGTGCTCCCTCTGCTGGCTCTATGGCTATAGTTAATCCCATTCTTGGGAGGTTTTTTTGCATAAGGCAATCCCATTAAAACACACTGAAAGGCATTGGTACATTATATATGGGATCTTAAAGATATAATCTAGCTCCCCACTTTGAGTACTGTGGAAGAACAAGGGAAGAAAAATATAACTTGACCAAGGTCACACAGGGTGCTGAGAGCCAGAACAATCCTGGTCTTTTGACTCCCAAACCAGTGCTCCTTCCCTTCCATAATGATCTCAATGTTTTCATGTACAAGACTATTATTGAACTATACTTTGCTACCTAAAGTTACCTAAAATCAGAAGCTTGGTTTCTTTGGGCCACACACAGATTTTTCACTGAACTGCAATTACAACTGATGAGGGCATTTGAGCACTATTCAGTGCAGACATATTGGGCTCAAAGAGTATCAGTGATTCTAATTTTCTTGGACAGTGCTCAATTAAAGTAACCTATTATAAACTTGCCGGACACACTCAATACTTCTCCTGATATGCTTCTACCATGTTTACAAATTACATTCCACAATATTTGCCTTGGAATATACGGTTACCACACAGTATGACTTCCTGTCAGTTAAACCCATAGTCGTTTTGTTGATGATGATGAAGACGAGGGTGAAGGAATCATCTATAGTGTGCCTATTTCATCCCAAGTACACAGTTGGGCCTTTGCAGAAATTATTGTCAAGGGTAATCTATAAGGAAGGTATTACCATCCATATTTTACACAGAAGGAAGCTAAAGGAAAGGAAACTTGCCCCAAAAGACAGGGATTGTTCTGGCTCTCAGCACCCAATGTGACCCTGGTCTAGTGCAGGGGTCGGCAAACTGCGGCTCGCGAGCCACATGCGGCTCTTTGGGTATGTTCTGTCTCAAAAGTTTGCCGACTCCTAGAAGAGCCAATCCTGTCCCTCACAACAATTTAAAAATTATTCGAGAGCCATAAATATATTTTTACAAATAAGGAAAATTCAGAGTAATATTGTAAATGAAACTATGATAGTTTTATTTTCATTTTCAGTTTTACTTCAGAGCCACATGTATGTACCCAAAGAGCCACATGTGGCTCGCGAGCTGCAGCTTGCCGACCCCTGGCGGCTCTTTCATCTCAAAAGTTTGTTGAGCCCTGGTCTAGTTATATTTGTCTTCTCTTCTTTTTCCTCAACACTCAAAGTGGAGAGTTAGAATTACATTTTTAAGATCCCATTCATAATGTACCAGTGCCTTTCAGTTTGGCATCAAACTGTACCTATTTACTCTGTACCTTACTGCTTTGATACTGTGTTCATTCTTCAATCAACAGAGATAGTAACAGTAAAAGATGCTCTCTTACCACCAGCACCATCACCTCCACTCCTGCAACAAAGAAAGCTTTGGGCAAAAGATACCTTATTAAAAACATGAACCTGTTTAATTTCTTTTAAAAGTTAAGCTAAAGTGGGGAGGGTTAATACTTCCCCTACTTGCAGTGGAGTAAGGTACATGACCTATACCATAAATGTTCATTAACCCATAGCATAAGTTAGTATTTAATTGCAATTGGCTTTTGTGTAATAGATGTATTTAATTATTTTCAAGTAGTCCATGTACGGAAAACTGAAAACACTAGCTCTAGTCTGAGAACAATACTATTTACATAGATACAAACAGTCTGGGATTAAAGAATCTAATCAGTTCAGACAAAAAGTAAATATTTATTAGCTAGAATATACAAGTCTATCTTTGTGAGGAAGAGGCATTTGTTTCTTGATGAAAGATATAAATTGTTATCTAAACCCTGGAGAACTTTTATTCAAAGTTAAGTTTGAATTCTGTGTTCCTTCTGAAAACAGAAAACTAAAGACAGTTGGTGCCTAGCCTTGTTCTCTGGTAGTAATTATTACGGAGGGAAATTATGTTCAAGTAGTTAAACAGGAAAATAGCGTTAAATGAACATATTTCTCAGTTACTTGTTGGTAACCTATTTGGACAGTACAGACAACAAATGTTAATGTTTTAGAAATTAGAAAGTAGCCTAGGTTAAATCCAGCCTTAAGGAATTTAGGGAAAACTGACGAATGTAAATTTTAATCTTGCATAATATAAATAACGTGATGAACTTGTTACCCAGGACTCATCAGATAGTATTTACTGAAGTGACAGATCAAAATAACTTCATTTTTGTTGTTATGAAGAAAGTAATTTCGGGTAATTCAGACACACTTGTGTTTAATCACCAGTCCTCCACTTAACTACCTGTGTGAACTTGCGCGCTTCATTTTTCTGTGACTGTTTTCTTAGATGTGGTGATGATGATGGTGACAATGGCTGAGGAAGAGCTGCTGTGATGATTAAATGAGAGAATTAATGTAAAAACCCTTAACAGGGAGCCTAAGGAAAAAGTCACCGGTCAGTTCCCATTGATTATCGGCATGTGGGCTCTGGGTTACCAGCTATCCCAACTCTTAAAGTGTTATATGTTAGCAACAAATTCCAACTTTTTAACAACACTGTGCAAACAATACTCAGCGCTGCTCTGAGCTGAGTCCAGACCACCGGCTGTCAATATGTAAAGAGAGAATCACTGAAAACGCCACATGTTATGAAGCTGAGCAAAGCATCTGGAGTCAAGGTGTTGGGGTTTGACGGATGTTCTAAAAGGAAGAGATGTGCTCTGGCAGGAAAAGTCAAAAGTGGTGGTTAAGATGATTTTATGAGAGAAACTCAAAGGAAAAACTGTGTTTCCCTGGCAAACCATGATTTTGAGATCTCAGTACTATATTTATATTCCAATTTAAAATCTTTGATTTTTATGTAAACATATTTCAATTTAGTCCTTGATTCCCCAGTAAAGAGAATATTTATTCCCTGTCCTATCAGAGACAGACCAGTTGGTTTATAATAGAATCCAGAGTCTCCACAATATAACATTCATATGTCCGGGATACAGTCAGAAATTACTTAACATACAATCTTGGCTAGGGGTGTATTGATTTTATTTATTTCAAGGAATGAACTTGGTTTTATTGCTATTCTCTACTGCTTTTCTGTTTTCTATATCATTCACTTCTGCTCTATATTATTGTCTTTAGTCTCTTTATTTTGGTTTAATTTGCTCTTCTTTTTCTAGTTTAAGGTAGAAGCTGAGGTCATTGATTTGAGACCTTTCTTCTTTTCCAATATAGGCATTTCAGGCTATAAATTTCCCTCTTAATACTGCTTTAGTGGGATCTCACATCTTTTGATCTGTTGTATTTTCATTTAGTCTAAATTACTTTTTAAATTCCCTTTGATTTCTTCTTTGATCCATGGGTTAGTCAGAAGAATGTTAATTAATTTCCAAATCTTTGGGGATTTTTTCAGAGAGTTTCCTATTATTGATTTCTGTTATAATTCCTTTGTGGTCAGAGGACATGCTTTCCATGACTGGGATCCTTGTAAACTTGTTGAGACTTGTTTGATGGCATATAATTTTCCTGACAAATATCCCCATGTACAAATGAGAAGAGTGTGTGTTTGGCTGTTATTAATTGGAGTGTTCTATGAATATCAATGAGGCCAAGTTGCTTGATAGTGCTGTCTCTGTCTTCAGTATTCACACTCATTTTCTGTCCACTTGTTCTATCAATTATTGAGAAAGAGGTATTTAAATCTCCAACTGTAACTGGGGATGCATATTTCTTCTTGCAATTTTATCAGTTTTTTTGCTTCATGTATCTTGAAGCTGTTATTTATTTAGTGCATACTTTTAGGATTCTAATAGTCTTATTGATGAATTGACTCCTTTATGATTATGAATTAACTTTATTCCTGGCAATATTCTGTGCTTGGAAGTGACTCCAGCTCTTCCTTGACCAGTATTATTGACAAAGTTAAATTTATATCTATCATTTTGCTGTTAGTTTTCTATTTGTCCCATCAATTTCCCCCACTTTCCTTTTTTTCCCCTGCCTTCTTCTGCATTAACTGGGTATCTTCATGATTCCACTTGTTGGCTTATTAGCTATAATTCTGAGCAGTGGTCTGAAAATTCTCTTAAAACAGTAAGTTGTGACAGTCACAGGGCTCACTTCCTTTGTCCTTTGTTTCCCATCCCTCAGGGATTAGTTTCTTTTGTTGCCTGATGTCCAGTGTCTTGAAACCTCTGTGTGTGTGTGTGTGTGTGTGTGTGTGTGTGTGTGTGTGTATTATTTTTTTTGCTGGTTTTTGTTGTTCTTTCAAGTGGAAGGGTAAATCCAGTCTCTGTTATTCCATCTTGGTTGAAAGCAAATAGTAATTTTCTAAAACATTTACATGAAAAAAATCCAGAGTTTTAGAAGTTTTATATAGTAACTTAAGGGACATTGGAGAAAACCCAAAGATTTTTAATGTTTCCTTACTTGAAATTGTGATTGTACAATTTTTACCCTACCTCTAATAATCACAGTATTTTAAATCTCAACCTGATTTCTCAAATAAGACACTAACCATGCATTTACTTCAATGTGTGGAAATTTTATTCCTTTAAAATAATCCCACTAATTACATGCTTTGTGCCACTGTATTTTATTTGCACAATTAGTCTCTTATAGATTATAAATGCCAATCATTCCTAGTCTTCTAAAACTTACTATTTTTCATTATGGAAATCGGCATACTAGATACTCCCTACTTTTTTTTTTTTTTTTAAAGATTTTTATTGGGAAATTGGGAGAGGGGAACAGCATTGGGGAATCGGGGAAGGGGAACAGACGAGTTGCTGTCCTTTTGTTCTTCAATCTAGTTGTGGAGGACGTCGCTTCACTGGCCCACGTTGGTATTGTGATCATTGCGCTCTTTCCTGGCTGAGGCAGACAGTCTCCGGCCCAGCTCATGGCAGCTCACTGTAGCCCCACTGCAGCAGGGGCTACAGCCTATGCAGTTGCTAGCAACTCACGGCAGCCCAGCTCCAGGTAGAGCTGTTGTTCAGCATCTTAACTGTAGAGGGCGCAGCGTCACTGGCCCTCATGTGGAATCCGAACTGGGGCCCTGCTCAGGGCTGGCATCCCAAGCCAACTCTAAACCAACGAGCCACTCGGCCGACCTGATGCTCCCTACTTTTTGAGATAATGTGGCACTATTAGGGAAGACAAACACCACACAGCAGTCTTACTTTGTAGTTCAAGTCCACCAGTCCCTACTTTATTCCACACGTCACCCACACTGATCTGATCATCACTTCCTGAACACGCCATGCCTCTGCTCACACTAACCTCCTATCCCTCCCTTTCCTACATAAATCTGCCTTGCAAATTTCTACTCACCCTTCAAAATTAGAGAAAACACTGACCACATTTTCTAGTTAGTTATATCTATGTTTATCTTCCTCACTAAAATATTAAGTTCTTGAGCTTGGAATAATTCATTTTGGCCTCCTTGGTGCCTAAGTGCCTGTATGTCTAAAATGTTTGTCTTACTGAACTAAATTCACAAATGTAAATAATTTGGGACACAGTGAGTTATGGACTTAATGTATGTGTCCCTCCAAAATTTATACGCTGAAGCCCTTAACCTCCAGTGTGGCTGCATATGGAGTAAGGAATTAAGGCTTAATGAGGTCCAATGGATGAGGTCCTAATCCAACAGGATTCATATCCTTATAAGAAGACACACCAAAGAGCTCTCTTCTTCGTTATGCGCATGGAGAAGAGATGATGTTAGCACACAAAGAGAAGGCAGCTATCTGCAACCCAAAGGGAGAGCCCTCACTAGACATGCATCCAGCTGGCATCTTGATCTTGAACTTCCAGTCTCCAGAACTGTGAGAAAATAAATTTCTGTTGCTTAAGCTCCCCAGTCTGTGGCATTGTATTAGAAGGCAGGTGAAAGTGCTTGGGTCTCCAGAACCAGCAGTAGAAACACTCTTCTGCTGAAAAAAAACTATTTCTGCCTTTTCTTCAGAGGACTGTACTTGAAACAGTGCTGCTGATTTGTTCTTAGCCACTGCCACCACCACTTACTCCAAATCAAGAACATTAGACATTCTCATAACCCCTTTTATAAGCAAATCAATTCTAAAAGAAAGCTTGGTTCCCTAAGGACTGGGTTACTGAGGCATCAGAGAAACACAAATTTGTATTTCGTTATAAGGTTAAAGTTTATAGTTACTCCAGCAATATATTATCATAAACGTATGGAGAACGATCACAGTGCTTCTAAAATTACTGTCGTTTATAAACATAATGGTAAAGAAAAAACAAAGAGTGAAGAGGGGCACTGATTTTGGATGGGGTTGTCAGAGAAGGCTTCACTGAGTAGGTGACATTTAAGCAAAGACCTAAAGAAAGTGAGGGTGTAAGTTGTGCAGATATCTATAAAAGAGTATTCTAGGAAAAAGGAATCATAAATAAAAGTGGACCAAAGAAGGGCATGCTCAAGTTGAATTATCAGTAACAATGTCATGATTCTCTTTGAATGATTAAAGCTTGAAATATCTAAATCCCATCATTATTTTTATTTGCCAAGACCCCCACCCCCACCCCTAGAGCAAAAGCAAATTTCATTTTCTTACTTAAAACAGAAAATGAAATGATGACTCTTCAGCCATCAAACTTTGCAGGCCAGGAATTGAACTTGAAAGACATGATGCTGCTGAAAACATCTTTTAAGACTTATCTAAATGCAAAATGAGAATTACTGTACTCAACAATTCAACAATATGGCTGTGAAAACCTGTCTACTTCTGAAAATTGAGAACAGGCATAAATAGATAGAAGGTGAGATGGGAACTGTATTACATTAAAGCTGGAAGGGAAAATTATTTGCCAAATTTACTTCCTTAATTACTGAATTATCACTACAAATAAAAGGCAGAAAGCTACCAGGAACGTCAGAAAGCTTAAAGTATTTATTATTTTAAATGAATTTAAATTGAAAACATGCTAACTACCAATATATAAATAGTAGTTGTAGTAATCATGGGAAAAATAATAACAGCAGAATTTGGGTGTTAGGTGACATTAGCATTGTGTTAGTGTTTTGCAGTACATTGTCTCATTTAAGCCTGACCTTGACCTGGAGAGGCAGGTTTCCCTGTTGTCTCCATCTTACTTGCTAAGGATCACCAACTTCTCTGTGGCAAACTAGCACTCAAGCCACGGCAGCCTGACTCAACACTTCAGCACCACGCCACACCGCCATAAAAACACAGACGTGTAAATCAACCTCAGTGATGGGTCCCATTAGTCCTGGCCAGGATCTGACACTTAACTATTTACAGTTTATTTTTTAAAAATATATTATTATGTATCAGTTTCAATTTTAATTTTTCCTATCTTTGTGATCTGCTAACGAGCTCCAAATAATTGATTATAATGGGATAACCCTATGCCCAGAATATGTCCCAATTTGCCCAGAATAGTGCCAATTTATACATTTTGTCCCAGTGGAGCTACTAAATAGGGTTCCCTTACACTCTGTTAAAGGGTCCTGGTTTGAATAATAAATTATATGGTCACCTACTTAATAATCACTTCATTTTTGCTCTGCCCGTTCACTGTCTTTTTTCTTAAACAATGAAACATACTAAGCTGCCATCATTCTTTCTTTTGGGAGTGTAAGTTCACCACACCTCTCCTTCTAATCAGAGTGTTGGCTCTCTCAGCATTTAAAGTACAACTTTTTTCCTGTCTGCAAATGGCTCCACAACTCTCTTCCAATTCGAGCGTCTGATCTCATCACCTCCCACACCCTGTCCCATTCCCCATTCTTTTCTCCTAAATGAATCCATTGTCTTTCTCGCCTACTCTTGCCTATATCTTCTTTCATGCCACCCCTACGCTTGGAACAGCCTATTAATCCACCAAATATCTGTCCTCAAATCACTTTTGGAAAGTCACTTTAGTCAGTGAAGCCTACCTGAGATCACCCATCCACCCACCTGTCCCATTTATGGACTGAATCCATCAGACTAACCTCTTTGAGGCTCAAAGTTGAAATGTTTTTGTTATTACACTACTGTGAGGTTAATCATATTCACCACATCAAAGAGGATGTGAATCCCAAAAAACCGTACAACTTGAAAGTAGGGCTTTTCTATATGTCTATAACCAAAGGGACCGCAGGATCCAGAGGGATCTAAAAATCATAAATCCAATCACTTCTTTTAGAGAGTACAGGGACAAACAGTCAGATGTGGATATTTGATTGGCAAAAGGAAGACTATATTCATTGGGAATACACAATCGAAAAAAAAAATTACCCCAAGTCTCATGGGGAAAATGAGTGAATTGGAATACTGGTTTTACCCTGCTTCTAGCACCTACTACTTGGCTAGTTCTGAACACATCTTTTTGTCCACACTGACAATGAGGACAGTGATATCTACTACAGAGACAAGTTAGAAAAACAAAATGGCCCATGGAGAGCCACCTCTTACAGGCCAGAGACCAGTGATCATTTTAATGAACTAGTCTAATGAACAAATGCAGGATAAAATCTCATTAGCATATTAGGTTTTTCAGTGGAATTATACATTCAACAGGAAGAAAATTAGTCCTAGAAAACACTGCAGTTCTTGAACATCATGGTTTGTTTAAGGCAAACAATGAATTAAAATTCAAATACAACAATATCAAAAAGATATTTTTAAGAGATAACATCTCAAGATAATAAAATGAAAACTAAACTCAGAAAAATATTTGAATAACAAATATTAATAGGCCAGGAAATAACTACTGTATTTATACAAGTATAGGTCATAGAAATGTCATTTGATTATGTAAAAGGGAAAAGCAGCTTCTCTAAATGCACAGAATCAGGCAATGCACCTATAGAAGATTAGGAATCACATGGTAATACATACAGGTTCTTTATGCCCAAGAATGCAACAGGCATTGGGAAAGTGAGCTCTATGGTTTTGGGATGGGGGAGGCATGTCAAATTTCCACGTTGTAAATGAATCAAGTCTGAGAAAACTACTTATTGATTCTTTTTAATTCACCAAGTTAAAGAACACTGACTCAAATAAGTATGTACATTCCCCGATACATAAAAAGCAGTGATTTCAATGGAATACTATTCTGCCATAAGCAAAGATGAAATAATGCCATTTGTGACAACATGCATGGATCTTGAGATTATTATGCTAAGCGAAATAAGTCAGACAGAAAAAGTCAAGAACCATATGATTTCACTGATGTGTGGGATATAAAACTGACAGCAACAAAGAAACAAGACGAACAAATGAAGAAACAAAAACTCATAGACACAGACAATAGTTTAGTGGTTCCCAGAGGGTAAGTGGTAGATGAGGGTAAAAGGGATCAAATACATGGTGATGGGAGAGCTGACTCTGGGTGGTGAGCACACAGTGTGATATATAGATGATGTATCACAGAATTGTACACCTTTAAACTATGTAACTTTACTAACAGTTGTTACCCCAATAAACTTTGAATTTTTTTAAAAAAACAGTGATTTAAGTCATGTGCCAACAAATTCAAATCTAAGGACACAGATACACCAGAGAGTGTTAGTTAATAAAGCAGTAGTTTTAAGAGGTCACTGTGCTGTTTGACGTAGCATTCCCAATATAGCAGAACAAAACAACCACCATTTGACTGTAACAGGCATTGAAAATTAAAGCCAAATTCACTTGGTCTCACTTAAAGAAAAGATGCATAAGTGGAGTTACATTTGCAAGTCTGTAACCAATGCCTCTTCATTTATACCATGATTCTAGCTCAAGGATCATCTTTCAGTGGGACTACAGTGGGGCTATTAATGTATACAGGTTACAAACAGGTTGCCATTATCATTATTATATTTACAAGAGGAAGGGAGGGACTAGAAAACCAGTGAGGGTAAAATAAAATTTCTCTAGATCATGGTAACAGGAAACATTGCAAACACTTGTCATAGTTGCACCAAGAGTCATGCAAAATTTGGCTACCTGGATACCTCTTGCATTTGCTACTCAGTGCTAGGCACAAAAATCACGGGACAGTGATTCTTGAGAAGGAAGATTTTAACACTAATGAAAATTAAAGCTGTTTTCTTTCCTTTAAACTAGACTATCACAGCACATTGCTTCAGTATCTTGCCTGCTACAGTACGCAAGACAAGAAAACAACAAGAATAAAAACCCCATAGAACAGATGATTGCCAATTGGGTTTTACAAACCAGTATTTAATCCACAATGATGTTCTCTAACCTGACCACTTAAGGATTGTAAGAGGAATCCAGAGGCGATTGTGCAATCAGCTAAACTATGAATAGTATTCCCCCACAGCACTTTTCTCACTAAGCATAGAAATAAATTTACCTGCAGCTACTTATTCACTGGTTTTAGATTATTTAATCTTTTCTAATAAAAACTTTCTAAAATTTTACAGAAAAGATACTAAAATATCACTGTATATAGTTCCATCACTATCCTTAAATGTGATTTTAGAAGTTTAGGACTAAAGGATATTACATGAATCCTAAAAGGTGGACCCACCTTAACAAGACATCAATTGCTTTCTTTGCCCAGATTCCTAAACTGCCACAACCACCATGTACTAGGATGTAGAGATCATAGATTAAACTCTTCTACCATCATGCATAATAGGGACTTGAAGTTTCTATTGGCTTATAGTATGTGCTACTTGAAAATAAATGCACTTAGGAAAAGGAATTACTAGTATCCAACATGAGATATACCAAAAATAAACATCACATTTTTAAGTCTATATAAATGTTACCTGTATAAAAAAGTACATGTAGCAATAGTAACCATACTTCTAAATACCCAGGAAACCTTCTGCTTATTCATTTAAAGTTATTGGGTCGTCGGGAAAGTCATGACGCATTTTTGCATTGAAAACCATAGAAAAATCGTCATGACTTTCCCAACGACCCAACAGAAGAATGACACAATTGTTCACTACACAGAGGAATGACAAGAAAGCTGTAAGACTTAGTCAGTGTTCAAAATTACATTCAGTTGCTAATTGCTCTTATTTTTCTTTTTCCAGTGGTAAGTAAATATAAAGCTTATCCTTTCCGTTACTTTGAAAATCTGCCTATAGATGCTTACTTTGTGAAATCTGGTTAAACATCTTTTAAGAGTAGTTTGTATCCATTGTACATGATGTAACTTATATCAAGAATTAAAACCAAACTTAGGCATTTGGGATACAACATTATGAAGCTTTTGTAAGGATTAGTGGCTTTGAAAAACAGGAGACCCTGTGTGTTTAGAGAGCAGAAACCAGGCTAAATGGTACACACAGAGTTTTGGGTTTCTTCTGTTTCTCCAGTACACACTTCTTTTTAGCCAGTTTTATAAACTGCCTCCAAGTGTAACTGTGAGTAGTGTGCAGAAGTTCAAGAATTTAAACACAAATAGTTTAAAATAAAATGTATAATCATCAAATAATATCAGGTTGGCAGTGGGCTCTAAGATGGGTTGAAATTATTGCTAGGGCAAAGTTACTCAATAAAATCCTGTTATTATTGAAAGACTTCTTGGAGGCAGTATAAGGTTAAAAGTGTGCCTTTTATACCCAGAATATTGGGTTTCAATACTGGCTTTACTATCTCCTAGCAAGCAAGGTATTAAATCACTGTGTGCATCAGTTCCCTCATCTGTAAAATGGGATGACAATATTAACTACTGCACAGAGCTGCTCCGAGGATTAAAACGAAAATAGTTAATAATTAGAAGGACATCCATTACAGAGTAAGAGCTCAATAAATATTAGCTATTGTCCCACTACTGGACAAAGAAAATATTTTGTATGTATACTCTAACACTGTTTAGGAAATCTATACAGTACATCTAAAGTTCATTTTGAAATTAATTTTTAATGAGTTGTCTCTTCTAGACAGACAGTTCATAGAACTGTAGTGTAAAACGAGCAACCTCTTGGAACTCATCTGATTCCAGTTTAAGATCAATATAAGAATGCACATGGAAAAATGCCTAAGAAAATTAGTATAAATTCTTCAATCCCCACTCCAGCTTAAATCTATATAGGATGGAGATTTAAAATGTAACAAGATTGAACTGAAATTTTAAAGTCTCCAAACATGAAATTAATTTTAAAAAATAGAAGCAGCTATCTGTTGAGAGTAATTCCTTCAGCGCATGTGTGGGGAGATGCATTTATCTCGCTTTAGAATGCTGTGACAGTCAGTGAGATGAAACTTTGATCAGAGCAGGGACTCCAGAAATTTGGATTCTGCTTCCCGCTTGCGTGATGTTTACCAAACCATTTCACTTCTCTATATTCTCCTCTGCTTCGTCCTTTGCAAGATAGAAATAAATCATTTTGTTGTCCATCTAACTTAGAGGGATGGGATTAGAGTAAATGCCATTCCCACTCTGGCCAAATTGAAAAGGATTTACCTTTTTCATCCCCAGCATGATGATTTAGTGACTTTGTGTCAGTAGGTGAAACATTAACTTCTGATTTACATGGCTGTGATTTAAATTCTGGAAGTCAAATAAATGTAAGGGCTGGCATTATGACGTGCCAAGACACAATGAGTGGGTGGAATCACTTTACTTCCATATACGGGAAATCCTGTATGTGTAAGTCTGTTAGACATTTAGTAACCAAGAATATTTCTATATATAATAAGCAGTTATGCAAGTCTGCAGGTCTGAATATGTACATGAAACTCCCTGCAAATGGCAGCCCCAGGGGAAGCGCATCCAATTTGGAGAATTTTGTATCCATTCCAAATCCTCTATCCGTAATCTAAGTGGCATGAGGAATTTTAATTTTGTTTTTTAGGTAGTCATCTTCAGGAACTCTGGG
Source organism: Hipposideros armiger (assembly GCF_001890085.2). NCBI lineage: Eukaryota > Metazoa > Chordata > Mammalia > Chiroptera > Hipposideridae > Hipposideros > Hipposideros armiger. The sequence goes on from NW_017731536.1 coordinate 2,779,224, forward strand.
TACACCTATATGCCCACAGGTACGTCAACTAAGACGTGAGTGCCTCCTTTACCAATAAAATCTCCACTTAAGCATTTGGTGGGAAAAAGATCTATTATCATTTTTTGGATCACATATAAATTTTATATGTAGTTTCCTAAGATTCTAGCATTTCTTATTTGTTTCCATGTGCCAAAATTCTTATGATAGTTTTCTCAGGGATTAAAAATTTACACAGTTAATAAGTATCCTTTGTTGTACATATTTTTAATCATTGATTTAATCTAAATTTCTTCCCTTTGGACAATAAAATGCACAATGTAACTTGGTGATATTTCAGTGCAGATCACCATGGCAGGCTAATGTAACATTTATTTTGAGTGGAGTTTTAATATTACTGTTGATGTTCAATAAATCTTATCAATATTTTTATAAGTAACACACTGAAAATATTTTCCTAAACATTTCCAATTAGGTGTAGTAAATTTATATGCTTTTCCACTAGGTTAATTCTGAACTAAAAAGGAACTTAAGTAGAATTTTTAATACATACAATGATATACTTTAATTCTTATCTATATTTCTGAAACTTTATTCTGTTACGACTGTTTCAGCTATTAGCCTCCATAATTTATTTATGGTAAAAGAAAACTTTTTTTTTTGGGCGGGGGTAGGTTTTGTAAAGCTTGTTAGAAACAAGCTATTTTGAAATTTTCCAGTATTGTGTTTAAATTTCAAGAGGCAACATTTAATGTAAAATAATTTTACTTTTCTCTCTGAGATTCTTCTGCTTAGCTAGAGCCACCAGAGGAAAATATACATATTTTTTTTGCATTATATGAGGCATCTTTCAAAATATGTTGATATTGCTTTGATGGTCATGGTTTACCATATAAATCCAAAAAGTGGAAAATCTGTTCAACTATTAACTGAGAGACAAAAGCAATGCAATTCCACACATTCAAGAAGAATTAAAGAGCCTTCCTTTGCTAGGTAGTTTTACTACATATCTAAGGAAACTATAACCAGACAACTATAACCAGAATACCTCATTATCTAATGGTGCTCTTGAATGCTATTGATATTTTGAAGATGTAGCAGCATTTTAACAGGAATGCCATCTTATAGCTTCTGGCCAAGTAGTCCCTGAGGATGTAGTCATTATTAGGCTGAGCAAGTTTGCAAAAAGTTAACTGTAAAAAACTGAAATTGTTCATTCTCAGCAAATATGAAAAACCTATTGTGTATCTAAGTATTGTATTAGGTGCTAGGGATTACTGGATTAAAAAAGCACAAATTTTCTGCCCTTGTGGAGCTTACAGTCTGCTGTAAGAGACATAGACAAAGAAAGAATATATGTGGGAGATAACACATAATGTTGAGTATAACAATGGATTTGGGGATAAGGGAAAACCTGTCTGAGTAGGGAAAAGAACAACCCACACAGGAAAGAACATGAAAAAAGCCCTAAAATGGAAAAGGGGTGAGTAAACCCTGGAAAAGAAAAGACAATTGGTGTGCTATGGTGTGCTAGAGAGTGTACTATTCTGAGCGCTGGGGGTGGGGTGGGGAGAGTGGGGCAGGCGTGCTGAAGGATTCTGAACAAGGAAGAAACAATCCGATTACGATTACTTGAAGATGTTTGTTAGGTGAGGGATTCGGAGTGGGAGTGATGAGACCAGAGGAGAAAGCAGGTAGGAGGTTTTCACAGTCTATGCGTGAAATAAGGATGATTTGAGTAGAAGTGGCTGGGCTGGCACTGGGGACAGAGAAAAGAGGACAGGTTCCCTTTCCATTTTGGATACAGAACTCAAATGGATAGAGTGAGGATGGATGTAGGGGGTGAGGGAAAGAAAATGTTGATGATTCTCATGTGATGGGCATGAGCAACTTGATGGATGGAGACACCACTTACTGAAATGGAGGAGACTAAAAGAAAAGGTTTATGGAGAAAGGTTAAGAGTTCACCTGGGATATGGGGCATGTGAGAGGTGTGAGTGGTGATGTTAACACGAAGGCAAATGATAGCAGTTGACAGTATGGGGATGGAGTTCAGAATTTCACCTGGAGTTATCAATTTGGGAAGTATTAGCACATGGATGAAATGTAAAGTCATAGAAAGAGATCAAAATGCCTGAGGTAAGAGTTTAAGTGAAGAGAGGAGGGCCTTAGGGTCTAGCCTTAAGTAATTCTAATATTTAAAACAAAAGACCCCCAAAGAAATAGTAAAATCGGGGAGGGGGCGTGGTGTGGGGGTAGGGAGCAATGATAAAACCCAAAAGTATGCTCTCACAGACGCCAAGAGCAGGGGGTGAGGCAAAGCTGTCTACCTTTCCAAGCAAAGCTGGTGGCTAGGGTTGTCAAGCTTGGCCCTCCTTTCTTCTATGCAGCAATGATTCAGTCTTGTAATTCTTAAGAAGAAAAAAGAATACTCCAAGCCCCCAAACCAAGAAAACATACTAAGTTAGAAGAGTGATTTTTAAAAAATTTAACTGCCTATTGTTTCTTCTTCCCAACTTTTCTGATCTAAATTTACCTGGCCTATTTTGAGTTACAGCTGCAGTGAATCCTAACGTAGTAAATCTTAAGACTGAACACATGATAAAAAATGGAATAAGCTTGATGACAGGATCAAGTAGTGAATCTGTAATTCAAAAGGAAACCATAATGGTTTAAGTGGGATAATACATTTCATTTCATGCCACAGAAGTGGCACAGAAATCAATAAAGCACACAGCCACAACAGAATCATTAAGACAGTAGCATATGAAAAATTATTACTGTGGCTTCAAATATTTATTCAATACAGATTTAGTGAGTGGCATATACTATGACAAGACCATTCTAGCAATTTTTAAAAACTCTTTGGAGGAAACTCATTAGAATATTGTCTTATTTTAGACTAAAGATGCAATCCTTTCAAAGTGATAAAATGGGACCCTGTGTGATTTGTTAAACCACAGCATAAAAGACATATACCAAGTAGGTAAACACATTCCTAAATTTGAAAGTGCTACTGTTTAGATAGAGAAATGACTTAATGTTGTGCTCACTTAGAATTATAAACCTATTCAGTTAAAAAGAAAAGAAAAAAGAATTTATAAACAGTTTAAAGCTATGGGAGAGATCTGTGATTACAGGATCAGGGGTCTCCTATTTATTTCCATAAACCAATTCAATTATTTGCCAATTAATAAAATGATAATGCATAATGTTGGTGGGGGGTAAAAAAAGAAAAGCCAAAAACATCTATCTAACTTGGGAAATGGAGGGAGGGCAGAAAAAAGGGAGAGGAGAAACATATAATTTAACTTTGAATAATTTTTTTTTAAAGATTTGATTGGGGAATTGGGGAAGGGAACCAGCCAAGTTGTTGTTCTTCAATCTTCGTTGTAGAGGGCGCCAGTCACCATCTGGCTGCCTGTTGGCGGCTCGTGACCTCTAAGCTCAAGGTGCTGTGTTCAATCTTAGTTGTGGGTGGGCGTAGACACCATCCCATGCAGGAGTCGAACCAGCAGCCTTGTTGTTAAGAGCGCACGCCCTATCTACTGAGCCATCTGGGCGGCAGCTCAGCTCAAGGTGCCAAGTTCAGTCTTAGTTGCGGGTGAGTGTAACCCACCATCAAACAGGCAATCTGTTACACCAGCTAAGCCATCCTGCCACCTGTTGGCAGCTCAGTGACAGCTCAGCTTGGACAGTAACACTGTTACTGGCCCAAGTGGCAAAGACAAGCGCGAAAAAAGCGGGAAATGCAAGTAAAAAAAATCTACACCCACTATATAAGATGCACCCAGTTTTTGGACCCCAAATTTTTCGAAAAAGGGTGCATCTTATACATGGGGCAATCCGGTAATTCTTTCCTTAGGATAAACTTTCAGATGTTAACATTTTAATGACTTTTGGTAGATATTTCTCTAGAAATCCACTATTTTTCACCATTCTTAACCTTACGTATGCAATTTAAGATTGGAAAATAATCCAGGATTCAGTATTATACCATATTTTTAGTATATTAAAACAAATTTTTAAATGGTTGGACCGTTTTAAGTCTTTATTCTTGGAAAAAAAAATCAACCTTTTACCATTTACCAAATGGATGCCACAGGCTCTTAATATTGAGTATAGTTAACAAGACTATCTCTAGCATACTCTTACAGCATAAAACATTAAGCCACACAGATGACACATACTATTTAAATACTTGCAACACCCATTGACTTGGCTAGAATTACATTCACGAAAGTAATGTTAGTTTCTAATAGCTCATCCTAAATCATCTCAATATTTATGTTCTTTCGATATAGTTCTCCAAAAATCACTCCCATCAATTCCTTCTTTTCTCATTTCCCCTGCTACAATCACCTACATCTAGAATCTTTCTTTTCAAATTCTTTTAAATGTAGTACCATCATCAGATGAAGCATGCTTTGATTGTATCACACACATGCACACAAACACTAAGTAAAACCCAATGCCTACAGAAATCTATACACAAACAAACAAAAAAACAAAATAAAACAAGACAAAACTAAACATACAAAATGTCCGCACGTGGCATTCAAGGCTCTTGGGAGTATGGCCCTAGACAATGTAACTAGTGCAATACTGATTCATCCCATATATAGATCTGCTCCTGCCCAACTACCCTATTTAACGTCCCCAGAATACATGATGTGCTCTCCTACCTGTGAACCTATGCGCTTGAGGTTTCCGTACCTGCTTTCTTAATCAAACATCACCTAACCTTTACATTCCTGTGCAAGTCCTACTTGTCTGAGGCTACTTCAGATACCCCTATCAGAAGAGATCTCTTTTTACAAATTACTAATTTTATATGTAACTAACGGTATCAGGCAGTGAATGCTTGGCCTTCCTCCTGAACGCCTCTTGTTGCCCGGCCTAAAATGAATCCCACAGTCGTCACTAAGTAATCATTTGCTTATGTCACTACCCAGGACAGGAGCTCCCTAGGGGCGTGACAGAGACTCTTAGTTGTCCCCGTAACGAGCTCCCCTTCTTAGGAAGAGAATTTGTAGTGGACTACGTGACCACTCAGCTAAGGACACTATTTCCAGCCTCCCAAGCAGGTGGGAGAGTCCTGTGACTAAGTTTTGGCCAAAGGGATGTGTGATGCCCTTAAAATGGGGGTGTACCTCCCACCCCTGCCCCTTTCCATCCTCCCGCTGGTTGGAATGCAGAACTTGGGGTAAGCCTTTCAGACTTTTTGGGTGAGGGCAAGACATTGGGGGTGGCGGAGCACAGAAGAGAACTCTGGTCTTAAAAATTCTAAAATTCTACAGTGTAGGGCTGCCAGACCAGCTCAGATTTTGCTCTTGGACAGCAGCTGTGTAATATTAGGACATTACATACAAAATCAGTTAAATGTAAACTCTGAATTTAGAGGCAAAATTTTCTATTTTTGTTTTTTGGAGAGAAGGTCCGTAATTTTCAATAGATTCTAGAAGAGTTCTATGATGCCCATCTCCCCAGAAAGGTCAGGAGCTGCTCGCCTTGGCAAAGTATTAACTAGCCAAGGACTTCAGCGCTAACGTGCTTAATTTTATAAGAAAAGGGCACACTGTTTTTAAATCACTACGTGTCAGAAAATAAAACACTGTCCTTTCTCAGCTTTCTAGCATCAGGTAACAACAAACTAAAGCCTTAGTTAAAAATAACTCAAAATAAGTGATGCCACTAAAAGAGAATCATCTCAACACTACACTTTTCCTTGATTTCTCCTTAGGCCCAATAAAGACAATATTAAGAAAACAGTATTAACAGCTATATTTCTGGCACCAGAAAATATGTAAATATATAATCACTTAAAAATAAAGGAAAAGAGGTTATTTTCTTTCCACAGATTTCTCGTACAACTTATACACCATTCCACTCTGAAACCTAAGAAAGCAAAACTTAAAATTTGAATAAAGATGTAGGCAAAGCACTTGACTTCATACAGTTACTAGCAATGAATTAAAATTCTCAAATCTCACTCAAAGTTCTAAGTTTGATGTCTACAGACATCAGCTATCAGGTTAGTAACCTGAGAGTTGATCTCAGTGAGGGTAAACAGAAGCTACCAGGTCTGCAAGGCTTATAGCTTCGCCAGGGATGGCGCAAAGGAAGATGGAACAACGTCAATGTATGACATTTGAGTACGAATAAATATAAAGCCTGCAATTAGGTTCAAATAATTGAAGGTACAACAAAGTCTAGGGAGATGCGCGTTCATGTAAAAAAGATCTGCGAATTTTACATTAGCCAAGGTGTGCCTGCTTTCAAAAATCAGTGCAGTTTGGGGGGCCGACCGAGTGGCTCAGTTGGTTAAGAGCACGAGCTCTGAGCAACAGGGTCGCCGGCTCGATGCCCACATGGGCCAGTGAGCTGCGCCTGAGCTGAGCTGCCAACAGGTGGCAGGATGGCTCAGCTGGTGAGAGCACGTGCTCCGAACAAAAAGGTTGCCAGTTCAATTCCTGCATGGGATGATGGGCTATACCCACCAGCAACTAAGATTGAACACAGCACCTTGAGCTGAGCAGTTGCGAGTTGCCTACAGGCGGCCGGATGGCAACTGGACTTGGGGCTGAGCTGGCTGCGCCCTCCACAACTAAAACTGAAGGACAACAACTTGGCTGTTCCCCTTCCCCAATTCCCCAATAAAATCTTAAAAAAAAAAAATCAGTGCAATTTGTCTTAGGACAAATCAATAGGGTGTAATTTATAACTGTAATTTATGATTTATATAGTCGTAATTTATACAGTCCAAAATTATAAGATACAACTGAAATGTTATATCCAGTTCTGGATACCAAATTTTATAATGGATGCTGACAAATATAGATCATCTAGGAAGATTAAAAAAAAAAAAAGACTGACTAATGTAAAAATCACCTGGTTCAGGAACGGTTAAAGTAACCAGGCTATTTAAGTTAAAGAAAAAAGATCATGGGGAGTCATGACATATGTTTTTAAAAACCTGAAGGGCTCTCATGAGCAGCAAAGTTTATACATTTGTGTGTTTCTCGCACCAGACTAAAATATGAAAGTTACTGGCAGGAGGACACTACATATGACCATGAAACAGCAAGACGTCTGCTGCCTCCTGAGGTGGGAAGCTCCCCGAAGCTCGCTCTCGGGGATACTGTAAAGAGTTCTCACACTGGGAAGCGGCTTATAGTAGAATGAAATTTCTATCTATGGCAGTAATTCATGTGAGACTAAGATCAAGTTCTTATACTTCTCTCTGGAACTGAATTACATGTTAAATATTCTGCATAACCCAGCGCTATCTGAGGCTAAGTGAGTCTGGGACATGGGCTTAGTTTGTCCTTGTGTGTGACATAGTTCTGTTGAAGGAAAAATCTTTCAACTGCAGGAACTAGGTCGGATCACAACTGACCATGTGTCACCATGTATGCAGGATGTTAGTCACTTGCAGATGAATATGGCACAAAGGTGACATTGCCTTGTATGCACATCACGCCCACATTCTGAGGTCTGTCCCGAATGGAAGAGTGTCGGTAGACTGTCCCAGATTGCAAATGGTAGAGCTGGGGTGGAGGAGAGGCCTTCCCTCCAGAGCCCATGTCCCTAACCACTGGATTTCTTCTGGGCTGTTGAGGAAAAGAGGACAGGGCCTGGCCGAACGTGAAGGCCGAGAGGCAGCACATCTGGTGCCACAGCCCTGGGATGAGCAGAAAGCAGGAGACTGGCAGAGAGAGGACAGGCTTGCAAGGAGACAGCGTGTGGAAAATGCTATGAAGTCTCGTTACCCGCTGTCCTGGGCCTGCCGTTTTCTTACAGCTGTGTCCTATCGGCTTTTCAGTCCTGAGAAGGGTTTTGTATTGAAACACTCCCTTCAGCGGGTTAACACCTTGAACCTTAGCGGAGAGTACAGAACAACCTCCCGGGGGTGAGAAAAGTTGGAGTGGGTGAGAGCTGAGGGGGCCCAGGAAAGGTGCTGAAAGAGGAAATGGGGAGCAGGAAAGAAACGCTCCACTGGTGTACATTTAACCCTGCCAGGACTTCGGTGAAGGGGCTCAGGAATCCCAGGCCGCTTTTAACATGGTGTCTTCGTCTTTCCCCTCCATTTCCTTTTATCTGCCCAGCTGATTGTATATGTCTCTCTTCTGTCTGCTCCTGTGAGCTGAGGGGTGTGACTCCAGAGGAAAGCAGACAGTGGGCTCTGTCACAGGGGCAGAATGGCACAGCTTGCTGCACTAGTATGAACGAAGGTTAACAAGGCGCCAGGCATGAGGCTGTAAGATGTGTAACGAGCAACAGATGCAGCGCCTGCTCGCAGGATGCTTCCGGTCTGGTTGGACATGGACACGACGCACATGAAGATCCAAAGGAAGAACAGGAGAAGCTTAGTGTGGTGGCAACTCTATGTGCCAGCGAGGCTAGGCTACAGTGACCAGCTATATGCTTGTCCAGATGCTGCTGTGAAGGTATTCGTGAATATGATTAGCATTTATAATCAGCTGACTTTAAGGAAAACAGATTACCCTCTGTAATGTGGGTGAAGGCCTTAAGAGCAAAGACAGGTTTCCTGAGGAAAAAGGAATTCTGTCTCAAGACTACAACATAAAGATCATGAGTTTCCAGCCTGCTAGCCCTCCCTATGAATTTACAATTTAAGACCACAACATCCACGATTACCTGAGTTTCCTGCCTGCCCTACAGGGGACACAAACAGACACACACACACGCACACGCACACCCCACTCCCACCCCCGCTGGTTCTGTTTCTCTGGAAAACCCTGACTAATACACAAGTAATCAAGGGCAAGATGAATTATGCTGCCCATTTAAGAGGTTCAATGGTTAGTAGCAGCTCTCTCCGTTCCTTGCAACCAGACAAGTTCTGTCTCCAATTCCTAAGAGCATTCACTTACCTGATATTCACTCACTTTACATAAGTCAGTTGAAAGTCACTGACTTTAGTGTAATAAATTCTTTGATATTATATACATAAGAGTTTATTATTTTCAGTTCCTTTTCTCGCCCTGATTTTTTTATTTCTTAGAAGTGTTTGTACTGAATCATTAAGAGTCTGACTAACACCATTATGAGCATTGATAAAATTTTTCTGCTACCAAGAAAAGGTTCTGTAACCTTAGATGCCACACGCTCTTCTATTCCTAATAAGGTATTTTCACTTAGATATATTGTTTTAAATGTTTATTCACATGAAAAGATCTGTTTTAATTCTAGCTCTTTTCTAGGTGGTCATGGAGTTTTTTCCTTCTTCCTCTAAATCTTTTGGCAGTGAAAACACTATCTTCAAACATCTTACTGGATAACAGGATAGTGCTGGTATAAGTCACCTCTGACTTACAGAAAATGTGTGTTAAAATGTCAACTGCAAAGTACAAAGCAATAATGTCATACTGCCTCCCTCTATCTTGGTGCATGATACACACTAAACAGTAGGTGTTAATTTTTTCTGATTTTTGAGATTCATGGCTTCTCACTTTCTTACTATTCCCATCATCATTATGTTTAATCTACATTCATCCATGACACACTGCAACTTGCTGATTTTATAACTCCTCTTTATGTAAATAAAATGAGTGAGAAATACACAACCCCAAGGGATAATTTCTACCTTCTTATAAAACCAAACCTGCATAGCTGAATGTGCCTCTATTAAAACATGGGTCAAATCTCACAGCCGGCTCTCAGGTGTGTTTGCAGGGCAAGAAAGAGAACTCAAAATTCATACGTAATTAACAGTAGCTGTAGAGTCTATGTCATATATAAATCCGAGTACTCCCAACTATCATAAGTTAAACCAAAAGATTTGCAAATAGAACAAAGTATGGGAAACTTCTCTCAAGTTCACATGACAACTATGTGGTGAAAATATTTTCTCTCTCCCATGAAACTTACTATAAAATACTTAAGAAGACATTTGTAAGGAAACAAATCCCAGCCATTATTTTAAAGAATTACTTAGTATCATTTGAAATACACATTTCCTCTTTAACCATTTAATTGACACGTGTCCCATTAAAACATGCAGTTATCAGTCTTACACAGCATGCAGCATGCAGTAAACAGACAGCAGAGGTTAATAACCTGGAAGCATAGGATCTGAGAATGTGAGAGCAAGTTAAAGACAAGAGTTCCTCTCCATTGTCACTGAGGCTCGAGAAGCAATGCTGAAGCGTAGAACAGTGAGAGTGGGGGAAATACAGTTTGTCCAACACATAAACATATCTCCGCAAGTGGCGGCAGGTATAACTGAAAGACAAAGGTAAAAGGAGAAAAACAGAAAGAGAGGAGTTTTCCTTTGAAAAAAATAAATCATTCTCAATGCCCTCAAAGCTTTCTGTGTATTTTCGCTAGATGGTGCCCAAGAAAAAAAACAATTGTTAAAAAGAGAATATAAAAAAGATAAAAAAGAAAATGGACAACCTCATTTAAAAATGGGCAAAAGATCTAAACAGACATCGCATCAAAGAGGATATACAGATGGCAAACAAGCACATGAAAAGCTGCTTTACAGCATACATCATGAAGGAAATGCAAATTAAAACAACAATGAGATACCACTACACACCTATGAGAATGGCCGAGTCCAGAGCACCAATGCAGGAGCAATAGCAACTCTCATTCATTGCTGGTGAAGAGTTTTGGTTTTCTTACAGAACTAAACAGACTCTTACCATATGATCCAGCAATCATACTTCTTGCTATTTACCAACAAGTTGAAAATTTACGTTGACATAAAAACCTGCACAGGAATGTTTATAGCAGCTTTTTTCATAGCTCACAATACCTGCAAGCAACCAAGATGTCTTCAGTAGGTGAATACATAGGGTAAATAAACTGGTACTTCCACACAATGGAATGCAAAGATAAAATGGGACAGGGGCAAAAGTTGAAAGATAAAACTAGACAGAGGCAAGAGTGGAAAAGGAAGACAGTAAAAAGCAACTGCAATAGTTCAGAGAAGTTCTGCTGATGGCTTAGAGCAGGGGTACAGCAGACTCAAAATACCAAGGGTGCCAAAAGAATGTGTACACATGACTTGTAGTCATCTTTTGTTTTCGGTATATATTGCGTATTACAATTCTACTAGAGTTTATTTTTTCCTTTCTTAATGTGTGCATACATTTTTTTGGCACCCTCTGTATATTTTGGAGGTAAAACCAACAGGACTTGCTTATTGACTGGAATGGGGGATGGTGTGAGTGGAAGAAGATATCAAGAATGACTCCCTGATTTCTGGTATTAGGCCCTAAATGAAAGCATATTTTACTGAAACAGAAGAAACCAGAGGAGAGAGAGGTGAAGATTATGAGTTTAGTTTTGAACATGTTCAGTTTCAGATAGTGTAGTTGTGACATGTCAGGAAATGTTGGTATACATAGAAGCAGCTCAGAGAGGTACGGGCTAATCTAGAAATGTAGATATATTCGTAGATACACAGACAGAAGTCAAAGCTCTGAGAATGTGTCTGAGATTACCTAGAGTGAGAATGGAAAGACAGGACGAGGATCAAGAAGTTCTAGTACGTATTTACAACGAAAGAGAGAAAAGGTGTTTGTAAAGAACGCTAAGTGGTAGCTGGAGAGGCAGGAAGAAAATCTGAGAGTGTCGTCAGAAGTCAATAAGAAGAGTGTTTCAAGAGAGCCATGAGAATAACGTATCTTTAAGATAATTTCCATATATGCTGAACAAATAATACATTTTAAACTTTTCAAGCTGTATGATTGAAATAGTTTAAAAAGTCTTATAAATGGAGCTACCTGTTCAATTTAGAAAAGTCCGTTCTTCTTAGTGTAATAATCTTTACATATTCTTTATTACTGTTTAATAGAGATTGAATGAAAATCACCCAGGTGATTAGCAGATACATGAGAGATGTAGTCTCATTATGTGAAAAGTCATTTGGTTCCATCTTTCTTAGCTTGCCAAAAAAAAAAAAACCCACCCAAAAAACAAAACAAATGAAAACCAAAAAATGGACAAAAAGCAATGCAACTAGCTTTTAATAATTATCTTTTCATCCCTTACAATTCTATCATGAAGTTTGTCTTAATATTTTCACAGCAATTGTAATAATGGTAAAAAATAAACTAAAAAAAATTCAGTTAACCCTAGATTTTGAAACTGCTATTTTGAATTTGACTCAATCAATTTGTATTCCTGAAATATAAATCAAGGCATAGAAATTAGCTTTTAATTACATTAAGTTGTCATTATTAACTAATCCTTATGAGCATTCACTGGATAAATAATATTTATTGGTTGCTGAACAAGATTTTAAGTAAAAAGTTACTTTAAAAGCATGTGGTCTACATAAAATTAGCAAACTGTTTCAAAAGAAAGGCATGATATGAAAATATATTTTAAAATATGATGTTGCATTTATTTCAGCATTTCACAATCATACCCAACAAAAACAATCTATACTAATCATTCTTGAAAACTATTTATATGGCAAATCTTGCTGTGACAAAAAGATCAGCATCTTAGTTACCTTTTTCTAGATACAATCTAATTTTTAAATATTCTTAAAATACAGTGATGCTATTACTATTACCTTCCATGAATGGAACAGTATAGTGAGCATAGGCTCACATTAGGTTTTTAGCAGTTGCTCATATTAAGCTGCTGACCAAATGCAATGAGTTACAGAACAAAGTCCCCAATGCTGTATTTTACACTTGTTCTTTGGAACTTAAATAAGGAAATGTCATCTTGCAGGGCTTGGCTTCATTCTAACATGTCAAGACAATTTTGAATATGGACTCTCTCTGACTTTGTTGTCTACAAAACTGAGAATACCTTTCTCCTGAGAAAGTTATCTCTCCTAAGAAAGTTATTAATAGAAGCAGTGAATAGAAACAGGTCAAGGACAGATCTCTTAGAAACATGTGTCAGTCACCAGCCCATATAGAAACACTAATCAAACGTTTTTTTAATATGTTTTTCAGACATAAATATAGGAAGGATTTAAAAAAACACCTTCACGTTTATGACCTATTTATTTTTCTTTCCCCATATTCCATGGTGGTAATTAAAAACAGGGATCAGAATCTCCTTATCACAAATGATAAAAATTGCAGAATAAAGAAAATAAGGGACATGTTGACTGTCCTGTCAATGAGTAATGGAAGAATTCCACCCAGCAAAATCTACAAACAATTCTGTCATGCTCAGGTCTGGAGGCTTCCTAACTCCATAAATAAATATTTTTATTGAGTCCTGGAAAGAAAGGACTCCAGGACTCAATCCATCAAAGGAAAGCAAAAACTTAAGCAAACATAAAAACCATGTTCTTACACGTGTGAATGACCACCATCTTAAATAAATGAGCGTAGGTGATTTCATCATTAGTAAAACAGACATCATATGTCTGCCGATATGATCACAGCAGAGCTTACATTTGATTCTGAGAAACCATCAGGCAAATCCAAATGGAGGAGCATTTTACAAAATAACTGTGTTATTCTAATTTTGAAAGACAAAGAGAGACCGAGGAACTGTTTGGATTAAAGGAGCCGAAAGAGAAAGAGGACAACTAAATGTAATATGTGATTCTGGGATTTGATCTCAGACTAGAGGGATAAAAAAGCATTTTTTTTTCTAGAAAGAAAATTAGTGGGGCAAATGACAGAATTTGAGTGTCTGTAGAGGAAACAATAGTACTTTCTCAATGTTAATTTTCTGATTATGACAGATGTCCTTGTTTTCAAGAAATACACACTGAAGTTCTTGGTGGTAAAGGTACACCATGCCTATAAACTTATTCCTAAATATTAAAAAAACAAAACAAAAACAGACACAATGATACAGCAAATATGGCAAAATTTTAACACTTCAGGAATCTGAGTTAAAGATAAATGAGAAATCTTTACATTATTTTTGCAAGTCTATAATTTCAAGATAAAAGGTTTTAAGAAAAAGAATACAATACTAAAACATCCAAAAAACTAATTTAATTTTAATCTAAAAAATAAAGAAAATAGAACCAGTCTTTTTGATATACTCAATAACATCCATTTTAAGATTATGGGATTCAAATCCACAGCCCTAAAATGTCATTCTGACCTCTATACTTAAAGCTTAGGACATAAGAAAAACTACAGCGTGGGAAGTAAGCAAATGTGGTCTGGAGCTATCCCATAAAAAACAGTCACTGTTATTTAAGAGTTGCACTTTCATAAAAAAATAAAATTTCTTTAGTGCCTTCTTAGATGAAAATGTCCAAGATCGTGCAACGTCTAGTTCTGAAACGTTACTTGATACGGTTATGCTTCACCACAGTCAAGTATGAAAATGTCCTGTCCTAGAACAAAATTTAAGTCTGTAAAAGACCCCAAAAGCCACAAGCAAAAAGTGAGGCTTAAAAAGGCCTCAGAGTCAGGCTTCCTAATAATGTTGCTTACAGTACTATGATGATAAAAATCACAATATTTTCAGGGCAACTTTTTACTAATTTATTTTCTTAATTAGTTATGTGTTTAACAAACTTAAAAAAAACCAAACCAAACAACAACCCATGAGATTACGAGGAGCAGGTTAAACTTTATGGACTATCTAGAGTATTCTGTGTATCCCTTTCCAAACTCCATTTCTTGCTTTTCTTTCTTTTTTTAGAAAAAGCTTGTTACCAGAATCACTAGTAGATATGAAATACCAAGAAATTAAATTAATAATGTTACTATTGGGCATAAAAGCAGTCTTGAAAAAATGAAGAGACACCACCAGCATGTTTCTGGATGAAGACAAAGTACATAAAGGATGCCATTAGCCGCCACAGATTCAAAACCCTAATAGGAATACTTGATTTTACACTGTAACTCTCTTATAGTGGTCCTAAATTTCCTTTAAGTGTCCGTTTTAAACACCAATAAAAGATATGGCTGTCCTTACAGAAAAATGCACCAAGTCATATACACACAAAATTTTATATAAAATTTCAAGATCCACACAGCGCCCCTGAAGCCCATTCATATTATTATTCCTATGCCCCAGATGCATGAAGTACAAGTATTGAGCTCCTGTGTGGAAGAAGAAATAGGTAAAAAGCCAGAAGACTTTGAAAAAGAAGAGTAATCAGGAGGAGTTTAACCTTATGCTATTAAAATACATAAGGTTATAACAATAAACATGAATGGTGCTAGAAGAAGAATAGACATATGAATCAGTTCCCAGGTTTCTGGCTTGCATGCAAGGTGATGTCACTCACTGAGGGAACAGGAAAGAGGATCAGGGATAGCTGGGAAAGGGCAAGATTTCCACTGCGGACATGTTGAGTTTGTTATGACTCTGAGAAATCCAAAAGATGGCACCAAGTATCCAATTGGACAAAAAAGGTCTCAGAGGTCTGAGGACGGGTCTAGCCCACAGATGTATGTTTGAGAGTCATCTGTATGTAGGTGGCAGTGGCTGAGATCACCAGTAGAGGAAGCACAGTGAGAAGGGGTCTATGATGACCTTGACAGAAGACAACATTTAATAGTTTCCTAAAATCTAGATAGAGGAAGATAAACCTTCACAGAATTTTGATGAGTGGCAAAAAAGAAAAGAAAAGGAAAAAAAAAACCAAGAAGAGACTATTTTGAGGAAAGAGTAGCTAACAGTGTCAAAAACAATTAAGAGGGCAAGCAAGACAGAAATGTCCACTGGATTTAGCAATACAGAAGTCATTAGTGACCAACAGTCCTTTCTGTTAGACACATCAAAAAATATCGTTCATTAAAACACAATCCCTGGGGCCAGCCGAGTGGCTCAGTTGGGTAAAACCGAGAGCTCTGAGCAGCAGGGTCACCGGTTCAATTCCCACATGGGCTAGTGAGCTGTGCCTGAGCTGAACTGCTGCTGAGCTGCCAACAGGTAGCAGGATGGCTCAGCTGGTGAGAGCTGAGCTCCTATCAACAAGGTTGCCGGTTCGACTCCTACATGGGATGTTGGCTACACCCACCCACATCTAAGATTGAACACGGCACCTTGAGCTGAATGGCCATGAGCTGCCGACAGGCGGCCGGATGGCGGCTGGACTTGGAGCTGAGCTAGCTGTGCCCTCCACAACTAGGATTGAAGGACAACAACTTGGCTGTTCCCCTTCCCCAATTCCCCAATAAAATCTTTAAAAAAACCCAAAGAAACAAAAAAAACACACAATCCCAGATATGAGACTTCTTATCTTTAATCCCACTGATTAACTCATTTACATGCATTAAAATATTATTAAGTTTCCAGGGGAGATTTTTGCAAATCAAAAAATTTATAAATAGCTACACACACACACACACACACACACACACACACACACACACACACACACTTTTACACAGTATAAAACTTCCAATACAATGTGGATATCTAAGGCTATCCAAGAAAATAAGCACAGGAAAATCTGGGACGAGTGTCAGGAAACTACACAACAGTGGTGGAAGCACAACCCTTGAATCATTTAACTCCTTGGCAGCAGAAGCCATTTTTCCTGGAGCTAAATCTATTGCCAGCAATGAAGATCCTGGGAATCTCTAGTCTAAAGGATTAACAGACTGGCCCAAGCACCGGAAAATACATGGAAAGGAACAATCCAGTACTCACTCGGAAGGGATGAAATGACCTAATATCCCACTGCCAGATCTAAAAAGTAATAGAGACTGTAATAATAACAACAATAATAATAAAGGACCTCTTTACCGCTATAACATTACACTATAAACTTATTTTCTGTGATTTGTTTTATCTCAGTTGCTGAAGAAATTAAAAATAAGAAAATTCCCTAGATTTATAACATAAAACATTTTAATCAATTAGCATTTATAGTATATTGATATTTGAAATTTAATCAAATCCTCTTGCTTTAAAAATCTTCCAATAAGCACTTTCATCCTGTTAGCTATTTATTTTAAAATATAAGTACATCAATAAAAACTTAAATGTAAACATTAATAGAAACTTAAAAGCCAAATATTTTAGATAGCAGTTTCACAAGGTTGCTGTCAAATTACTTGCTTCCTGATTTTAAAATATTTGTTATAGTCAGATATAAATTTGGTAGTATCTATAGGATTAGCCACATTTTCTTTTAGGGACAAACTTTATTTCCAAGAATGTTTTTGAGAACTTCAACTTGTCTTTGAAGACGTGATCACAGTTTACAGAATCTCATTCTCTGCTTTATAGAAAACGAATTATGTAAAGGCACTGATTTTCAAATACTACCAAAGTAAAGGAGACAAGGCACTTGAAAATATATATTTTTTAAAGTTTTGTAAACAGTAAGGGTTATATGTATCAGATATCTTAAAATATTAGACTAAGCAAATGGAAATTTACATGGTACTCAATAAGTATACCAATGTTCCTTGTTTTAAAGATGATGTTGTCATCTATATATTAGAGGTGTGGATAAATAAATCAATTTATCACCAGCATTCTTTCCTACATAGCATATGTATAAAAAAAATGCCTTCTGACTTTGGACAAAGCAACTATTTAAAAGGAATGTTGTCGTGGCTCCATTACAGGCACTTGCTCTGCAAATGCCCAACATGGCCAGGCAGCCGTGTGGAGCTGGCTTGGTTCCCAGCAATGCACAGTGATGCTATAGGGCTTGAATCTGTATTTCAGTGTGTTAATAACATGATGCTGTCTGCTCTACTTGGGGTCTAATAAGCAAGGTTTAAAAATCCACAGACACTTATCCCAAGTTACTTTCTTTCTTTCTTTTTTTTTTTTTTTAAAGATTTTTTAATTTTTTATTGAGGAATTAGGGGAAGGGGAACAGACAAGTTGCTGTCTTTCTGTTTTTCAGTCTAGTTGTGGAGGACGTTGCTTCACTGGCCCAAGTTGGCACCATCATTGCGCTCTTCCCAGGCGAGGCAGATCAGTCGCCGGCTTCTGGACGGCCGCTCACTGCGGCTGCTGACCGCTCATGCTGGCTGCTGGCCGCTCACGCTGGCTACTGGCTACACACAGTAGCCCATGGCAACCCACTGCAACAGGGGCTGCAGCCTACGCTGTCACCGGCGACTCATGGCAGCCCATCTCCAGGTTGAGCTGCTGTTCAGCATCTTAGCTGTAGAGGGCAGTGTCACTGGCCCTCATATGTGGGATCCGAACCGGGGTCCTCTGGCATCCAAAGCCAGCTCTTAACCAACGCGCCACTCAGCCGGCCCCCAAGTTACTTTCTAACACTTACTTTTCATGAACTTAGGAAGAAGGGAACACTGATGGAAAAGGAAAGACAATTTACTTGAAAATAATTTCTTGATTGATTTGTTTACAATTTATATTTTCAAAGAGGTCTTTCAATATGTCATTATGTTCCTCTGTGTGCCAAGGGAGGTGGTGGACTGACATTAAAATGATGACTCCCATAGATGCCAAATTGGTTCCAGTGGAGGTGCAGTTGATGGAAGGAAAAAAAGACCTAAAGCACATGCTCATTATGGAAACAGCTATCCACGACATAGAACTCAGCCTGAAATTTTTCAATTTTACTTTTACACATCATCTGGAGAAATTAAGAGACTTATTTTAAAAATGTATAGTCTTTAGGGGACATTAGTGATGACTATATACTAGATTCAAAAGTGTTCCTCAGCTCACACACATCTGCCTACACTGAATAATATGGGGTTCAACACTAATAATGTAATAGAAAAACTGGGTTCACAAAATAGACAGATATAAAATACTATAATTGGTAATTTCATGACCATCCAAAACTTGCTCACTCCTAAAGTCATTATATGTTACAAACTCTCTCTTAACAAAAAGGCACAGAAAGATTTATAGCCATTGTAAAATTCTTCTGAAAAAAATCTGAGTTCTAAGTCTTGATTCTTCAACATACATGCCATAAGAATTACATCAATGAAGTTAAGATTATCTGGAGCCATGAAGAAAGGCCAATTCTGCTGAGACTGATTAAATATTTCTGTCATATCTTTTCTATAGCAGAGATGGAAAAAAATACACACAAGATAAAATGCTTTATACAATCCTAAGAGTTGAAAATCTATCAAGGTCATTAAAAATAAGAACAAGTGTTCATTTATAAAAATTATGCTAATAACTCATCATCAGAAGACCATCTTGAAGTCACTTTTCAGTTGTGGTCACGGATGTGCACTGAAACATCCGCACTCCCTTTTTCACCCGCATGGGTGTGGTGACACACACGAAACCCACATCTGTGAGCTGGCAGGCAAGGATGACGGGTGCTGTCTGTTACAATAATGTGGTCATCCTGAAATTGAAGCTCTCTGGCGTAGGTGGGTGGAGATGAAAAGCCTGAGCTTGGTCTCCCCAGCTCAATACTCTCATTAGCATAACTGAAGTATTAACCTTTCTGCCATAGTAACTGACAGACAGACCAGGACACCTTTTCCGGGGGGGGGGGGGGGGGAAGACAGGCCATGTATTCTTTTGCCTTTGGGTCTTTGCACCTGCTGCCAACTATATGGAGATGCTCAGTCCACCTCCTTATCCTTCTGGCAAACTTCTCCTCCATTCGGTAAGTGTGATTCTTCTATGAGGCTTTCCCCATCGCTTCGGGCACATCTGGTGCTTTCCCTTCTAGGTTCCTATTGTGCCTTGTGATTACTGCCAACGTACAACTTAACAAAACGTATTTGTAATTGTCTTTATGTCTGTCTCCCCTCTCAACCATAACCTTTTTGAGGGCAGATCCTGAATTTTTATTTTTGTTTCCCTAGCACCTGGCACAATGCCTCACACTAAAAGAGCAAAATATTTATTGATTCACGAGAGGAAAACTGACAAAAATTAATGTCCCATATTCAGTGATTCACAAGTTATCTTGTTTATGAGAGTTTCTATGCATTTATACTACACTGACTATCACACTTTAGGCTGGGCTGGGATTCAGAGTCATAACCATAAACATAAAATTACTTCCTTCCTTAGGAGTGAGCAAAGGGCTATAAATCACTGGCAACAGGAACTTACACAATAATTTCTCTCTAAGGCCTTAACTGCTATTTTTAAAAAAATCTTTTAAAAATCCTATGATTTGTCCACTTTGCAGAAGCACAAAAGATTCTATGGTTTAATCACCTCTACCTCCCAACCAAACAAAATCTTTCTATTTTCTTCCCTGGAATAGAGAACTGGAACAACATGATTAACCTCAAAGATGGCCATCCTGAAATGGTTCTGAAGACCTTACTAGCTATTATGTTATTCATTTTATGAATTACTTTATATTATTTTAGGTCAAAATTAGCAACAACTGACCAATCTCTAGAACTGGGTGCCTTATGAAAGGCTTCATATCCTTTTTAAGACAAATGATGTAACTTGGATATAGGAAATGTGCAAGATGGGACGAAAGATACCAAGAAAGAAAGGGGAGGAGTCGAACTTATTGTGGAGAGAAAGACAGACCAATATGCTTTGTTTGTGACCATTCACAGGAGAAGAAAACAGGATACAAGGAAGGCCTGTATCACGATGGAAGGGACATAGATGCTTATTTATCTGGCATCTGAATACACAGTTATTAGTTCTTTGACTCTTCCCATCTCTATTTGGTATGTAATCTCTGATAAAATTAACCAATGGTTATCCATCAAGCAGTTTATAATCTAGTTGAAGATTTAAGAAATAAACATAGTAAAAATTAAATTATAAGAAAACAACCTAAGACGTATCACAATTCCACATATTTACTAATTGACAAAATAATAAATCTATTATAATTAGAAGTATAAGAATAAGAACAGAAGAGTGTACTGTGGACTATAGAGAATTAGGTGTCAGGAGAAAAATATTAAGTATTATGGGCTGAATTGTATCATCCCAAAAGAGATGTTGAAGTCCTAACACCCAGTACTTCATGATGTCTCCTTATTTGGAAATGGGGTTGTATAGACACAATTAGTTAAGATGAGGTTATCAATGGAGTAGGGTGGGTGCTTAATCCAACATGACTGGTGTCCTTATAAGAAGAAAACAGACAGAAACATACAGGATGAAGATGGTCATGTGATGAGAGAAGCAAAGAGTGATGCATCTACAAGCCAAGGATTGCCAGCAAACACCAGAAGCTAAAAGAGGAAAGGAAGGATTCTCCTTAACACCTTTCAGAGGAAGGATGGCCTTGCTGACATCTTCATGTTGGACTTTTAGCCTTTAGAACTGTCAGATGATAGATTCCTGTTGGTTTAAGCTCCCAGTTTGTGATGCTTTATTACAGCAGCCCTAGGACACTAATAAAGTGGGCAGATGTGTCCATTCAACTGGAAATGACGTGAGTATGACGTGGTACAGTCATTACGACACCTTCTCTGTGGGCTCAGGGGACTCTCCTCGGGACTGAGGCAAGCGGACTAGATGATGGGAGACACTTGGGTGGCAGTTGAGGTGAGAACAGCAGCACTGAACAGGTCTTTCTACTCACTTCAAGTTCATCACCACTTAAAATGGGGTACTCAAAACAAGAAGAAAACAATATCATGTCTGTTCTCAACCAGTTTCCTGCCACCGGAATGTTGACAACTGCGACTCTCTTAACACACTTCTTGTCTACAACTTTCAAGGAGCTGGCTCTACTTGCTCTTTTTCTCCCCAATCTAGAAAGCATATAGGCATGCAAGAGAATAAAGGGGTGCTTACAGTTAACTTTGAATCCATTCTAATTTATATCACAGAAGAAACAATTGCTCTATCATTAGAAACAAATTATATGCAAGATACCTCATACCTCTTTTAAACTTCCCTGACCAGCCAATTTAAAGAAGCTTCCGTGTCACTATCACCTCATAGGTGTTTCATTTCATTTCCGTCAAATCCCCTAGTTCATCTGTATACTTACTTGCCTATTATCTGTGTCCCTACTCAGCAACCCCCAAGCTGTCTGGTCTAGTGGAAAGAGAAGGGGAAGAGAAGAAATGGGTCAATTAATTACACCACAGCATGATATTAAAATGTCATGAATACATGGCAATGGGTGGGGTGACAGAGGGGGAGACCCAAACTTAAGTGGGGAGACAGGGAAAAAAGGGTCTCAGAGGAAGTGACAGGCTGAGACCTGGCAGATGAACAGAAAGAAGAGCTAAAAATACAATCTCTCTGACTTGGCGGTACTCATTAAGAACAACAGTATTAGAACAAAGCAGAATCAGAGTAAAAAATGTTCCTGCACATTCAAACCATGCTTTTTAAGTATTGCTAATGGCTTCTTAGAGTACTTCAGTACTTTCCGAGAACTTGTGATTTAACTTAAATACAGGAACAAAGGCCCTAATCTTTTCCAAAATGGCAAGACTTATAGAGCCGGGTCCTCCAACAATGAATATCCTTTCTGTTCTTTCATTCAACGTTGTTTCATTATAATGTTGATGAGATGCCCTGGGAACTTAACTCTTGTTTTTATCAATTAGCCTATGGTAAAACTGGTTTCGTTATACACATCATTTTTGCTTAAAGTCACAGCACCTATCCACCATGTTAAGTGAGGACGTACTGTACATGTGGTATAATCAAAATCTGCTGCGCAAATTTTTATCCTCCAGAAAGGAGAGCAATTTTTCCTTCACACTTCAGCTGTGTATAGGTGCTGACTTATTTTAAATCCAAATGATTCTGGCTGTTTGCAGCATAATTTTTCACTTAGAAAAAGCTTTGATGTTTCCAATCTATCATTTCAACATTAAATCGATTTATAAAGGTAAAAATGTGGCTTTAATAATTTGCAGTTGTGGCTTCTGTGTTTCAGATGGTAATCGTCCCAAGACAGACCACCATCAGAGCAGAGATCTGGAGGAGAAACTAATGGGGAAGAGACAAGGATGATGCTCATATCCTCTTCCAGCTACAAGGCTAAAGCTCAGAGTACACCCGGAGGGGATAATGTTTCACAATGGCCCTCCCTACTGTACATATGACATATGATGATGAGGCCAATCACTCAAAGAAGGGGGTAAGGAGTTCAAATGTTTGCCAATTTTATCATTCGCTTTAGATTAATTTTCTCTTTTATCCATTATTAATTCTAGCAGGTGGTAAATAAGGGCATTGGTGATGAAAGGCTCATCTCCATAAATTCTTTTAAAAAAATCAACCACCAGTGTGGCTGCAACTGCCAAATTCAATGAAGAGAGGATAATCTTTTTGACAAATGTTGCTGGAATAATTACATATCCATGTGCAAAACATGAATACTGATTCATACTTTGTACTACACACAAAAAGTCACTCAAAATGAATTACAGACCTAAAGGTAAAACCTGAAACTACAAAAAGTTCTAGAAGAAAACACAGGAGAACAATTTTGTGGCCTTGGTTTAGGCAAAGAGCTCTTAAGTAGATATCAAAAGTATAATTCATAAAAGAAAACAATCGATAGATTGGATTTCACCAAAATAAAAAATTTCAGCTCTTTGATAGATGTTATTACAAAGACAAGCTACTGACTGGCTTTGCAAAATATATACCTGTTAAAGGACTTGTATCCAAAATGTAAAGAACTCTCAAGTCAAAAGATAAAAAACCAACCAACCCAATATTAAAAGGACAGAAGGTGTGAAAAGACATTTCACTGAAGAGATTATATGGATGGCAAAAGAGCACATGAAAGGATGCTCAACATTATGAGTCATTCGGGAAATGCAAATTAAAAGCATAATGAGATACCATTACATATCTATTAGAATGGCTTTTATAAAAAGATGATACTAATTGTTGGTGAAGATGCAGAGTAACTGGAACACTCATACCTTGCTAGTAGGAATGTAAAACGGTACAGTTACTTTGGAGAAGAGTTTGGTATTTTCTTTTTTAAAGATTTTATTGGGGAATTGGGGGGATGGGAACAGTGCTGGGGAATTGGGGGAAGGGGAACAGACAAGTTGCTGTAGTTTTGTTCTTCAGTCTAGTTGTGGAGGACGTTGCTTCACTGTTCCAAGTTGGCACCATCATTGCGCTCTTCCCGGGTGAGGCAGATCAGTTGCCGGCTTCTGGACGGCCGCTCACTGCGGCTGCTGGCCGCTCACGCTGGCTGCTGGCTACACATGGTAGCCCATGGCAACCCACTGCCACAGGGGCTGCAGCCTACGCCGTCGCCAGCGACTCATGGCAGCCCAGCTCCAGGTTGAGCTGTTGTTCAGCATCTTAGCTGTAGAGGGCAGTGTCACTGGCCCTCATATGTGGGATCCGAACCGGGGCCCTCTGGCATCCCAAGCCAGTGCTTAACCAATGCGCCACTCGGCCGGCCCTGGCATTTTCTTATAAAGTTAAACATACACTTACGATATGACCCAAAAACACTATTCCTAAGCATCTACCCAAGAGAAATGAAAACTTACATCCCACAAACTTTTCAATACAAATATCTGTAGCAGTTTCATGCATAACAGCCCCCAAATGAAAACAATTCAAATGTCCTTCAACTGGTAAAGGGATAAATTGTGGTATCTATACAATAAAATTCTACTCTGTAATAAAAAGGTACTATACACACAACAACATGAATAAATAAATCTCTAGACTCAAAAAACTACCCACTGTATGATTTCAGCTACATGACAGTCTGGAAAAGAAAAAACTATAGGTACAGAATGGGGCTCAGATGGCTAGAAGGGTATGACTACCGAGTTATACAGAGGAATCTTCAGGGATATGAAACTTTTCAAAGAAATATACACTAAAAAGGGAAATTTTCTGTATATAATAAAACAAAAATTTCAACAGTCCTAAAAAATTAAAAATGACAATCACCTACGGTGATTAAATAAAACACCATGGTGACACATTAACCTATGCTAGTCAAATAAACCAACTGTATTCAAGGGAAGAAGAAAATGAGCTTATAGATTCCAAACTGGGTTCTATACATACATCCTGTTCAAGCACAGATCACCTGTCTTAGTAAAAACCTTTAATAGTAAGTCCTTTATAATCTCTGCACAATCCTAAAGTTACTTATTCCATGCCATCATTAAAAATGTCTTACTATTCTGAAAACAGTACTACTACCAGGTATATGGGAACAAAACCAAGTGTTTCCTGCAATGACAGGAACTTAACATATCACCCAAAATGAACTACTCTGAAGTTAGATAAGTTATCAAGAAAAGCTTACCATGCCCTAAGAACTAGGTAATAGCTCATTCCACATCAATCTGTGTATTGGCCCAAAACAAACAAAAGGCTTATTAGCGAAGAATTATTTCTAGAGGTCTTAATGGAAGTCAGAGGAAATAGTCAATGAAATGTTAAATATTTAATTCAAAACACTCATACTTGGTTTGGTAGCCTGAGACATGTGCCTTATAATTAATAAAACAGATTTTCTCCATAAGAATCTACATTCTATCTGTGAACAGAAAAAATTCTGTAGAAGGCAGAGAACAATACAGAGTAAATAATAGAAGCAAGTAGAAAAACTCAATAACCTATACGTAGAAATAAATAAAAAGCAAAAGAGAATGCTGCTATA
This sequence comes from Hipposideros armiger, assembly GCF_001890085.2. NCBI lineage: Eukaryota > Metazoa > Chordata > Mammalia > Chiroptera > Hipposideridae > Hipposideros > Hipposideros armiger. Next base: position 2,804,647 of record NW_017731536.1, read on the forward strand.
TTACAAACACTATAGTCCCCCTTCACCTGTGAGGGGTATGTTCTAAGACCCCCAGTGGATGCCTGAAACTGCGGATAGTCCCGAACCCTATACACTATGTTTTTTCCTATACGTACATACTTATGACGAAGTTTAATTTATAAATTAGGCACAGTAAGAGATTAACAACAATAAAATAGAACAATTACAACAATATACTGTAACAAAAGTTATACGAATGTGGTCTCTCTCTCAAAATATTTTACTGTACTGTACTCACCATTCTTCTTGTGATGATGTGAAATGATACCATACACACATGATGAGAGGAAGTGACATGAGTGATGTGGGCACTGTGAGGTAGTGTTAGGCTACTGCTGACCTTCCGACGATACAGCTATTAGGTGACTAGCAGGCAGGCACCACATACAGCATGGACACGATGGGCACAGGGATGATTCACGTCCCAGGTGGGACGGAGCGGGATGGCGTGAGAGTTCTTCACACTACTCAGAACAGTGCACAATTTAAAACTTATGAATTGTTTATTTCTGAAATTTTCCATTTAATATTTTCGGACCATTGTTGGCTGCCTATAAGGGGGCACTACTGTATAAGGAAATGCACTTTAAATAACCAAATGAACCTATTATTTATTTTTAAAAATTGACTTCACTACTGATATTAAAAGAATGCTATTATTCTAATGTATGATATCTTCTAGATATAACACTTAGAATAATATACTGCCTTTTGAAAAGTTCAAATAACCTTAAAATCAACCTCATTATTTCATTATTTAAAGAAGTGTTTTCTAGGGCTGGCCGAGTGGCGTGTTGGTTAAGAGCTGGCTTGGGACGCTCGCTCTGAGCGGCAGGGCCCCGGTTCGGATCCCACATATGAGGGCCAGTGACACTGCCCTCCACAGCTAAGATGGTGAACAACAGCTCGACCTAGAGCTGGGCTGCTGGGAGTCGCCAGCGACAGCGTAGGCTGCAGCGGGGCAGCAGTGGGCGGCCGTAAGCTACCATGAGTGGCTGGCAGCCAGCGTGAGCAGCCGGCAGCCAGTGTGAGCTGCCAAGAGCCGCCGTGAGCAGCCGTCCAGTGGCCGGCGACCGTGATCTGCCTCACCCGGGAAGAGCGCAATGATAATACCAACATGGGCCAGTGAAGTGATGTCCTCCACAACTAGACTGAAGAACAAAAGGACAGCAACTTGTCTG
>NW_017731536.1:2805864-2847201 GCF_001890085.2 Hipposideros armiger
GGTGAGCTTTTGTGAGCTGCCGTGAGCCGCCGTGATAATACCAACATGGGCCAGTGAAGTGATGTCCTCCACAACTAGACTGAAGAACAAAAGGACAGCAACTTGTCTGTTCCCCTTCCTCGATTCCCCAACGCTGTTCCCTCCCCTAATTCCCCAATAAAATCTTAAAAAAAAAAGAGTTTTCTAATTTTCACCTGAGTTATTTATTCATGTAAGTATGTATGTATGAGTATGCACGTATTTAAACCGGTGGAATCCTTTCTTCAAATGAAATCTGATGTGAAAGTACAACATGCAAAACAGATAATAGTAGAGCAAAGCTGCCACCACCAAGGAGAACAAAACAAAATATCGGAGTCATAGAGTCTTTGATTTGGGAGGGACTTGATTTAATGTTCCATCAATCTCTTCTGTGGTGCCTCCAAAGGTCTACGGCCACTGTTGAATAGCTTAATTTATCTTAGTCCTTGCCCAGGTCAAGGTGAAATGCAGGTCAGAGTTACACTGTTTTCTGTGAAGCACTGAAATATATAGGGATGAAATAGCTACCACACCTTTTTTAGTTATTAGCATCAGCATGCCACTTTGCAAAACTGAGCAGGGTGGGGTGAATCTATTTGTATCTGGTTCCTCTGAGTGAGTGGCAGTGTAGATCCATCTCTAATGACATAAACAGCCGTTAAAATGACTCATACTGGATTAGCTCATTCAGAGTGAAAAATTACCAAAAGAACCTTAGTCAAAGCCTAAATACAGACTAGCACTAACTAGTATTGAAGAGGGCCACAACCTGATTCTTAAAATTTGACAGTGTCTGTATCTGATTTTACTTTTGCTAATAAAAAAGGAATGAGGTTGCAGACGAGAAAACTTCAGAAGTTTTCAGAGGTTGCAGAAGTAAACTCATTGATATAAAATAAAAGGTAATTTTTCTATACTAACAGGCAGTTCTACATACTTTTCAAAGTTCTTCTTCCTTGCCAGCCTGATGTTTTTTGGTTACAATGTGATTTTCCTATTCCCTTACCTTTACCTGTGGAAATGTTATTCATCCTTTAAGACCTCGATTAAATGTCATGTACGAACTTCATGAAGGCTTCCATTTTTATCCTAGGTTAGAATTACTCTCCCCACACACTTCCTTCTATTTCCCAGTAGCACTTTGTACAACAGATCACTTTCTGTCTTATTACAGTAGGCCACATAGAAATTCTACTGGATTGAAACTGAACTTCTTATTCCTAAATTGTAACTTTCACATTTTTTTTAAAGTAGATAAAACACTTAGATGTTGTAGGCATTAAAGACCCTTATAATGCAAAAATAGATGTACTGGTTATACAGCATGAGGGTTTCCAGTTGGGACTCAATACAATATCCAAGAATGTACTATTGAAAGAACAGTCAAATTTTTTTTGAAATCCACTATAGCTTCATGAAATAGCTTATCTCACTCCAAACGCCACATTATTAATATTTCAATTCAGTCCAAAAATAGTTACTAAAACCTACTGGGTAAAAGCACTATGCCAGGTACACAAGAATAGAAAAATAAATCAAGGCTAGCAGCTTTCCTAGATATAGAAACTTTGTGCTCTGGTGTCAAGTTACTTGCTTATTTAAGGATTTCTCTTCAATCTGCCCCTGAGGGCCTTTAACTTGCCCAGGAAACCACTGTTGCTCCACCACCACGCTATGGCAGTTATGCTAATGTAACCCTCTCTAGTTTCTTTCTTTCCAATGATTAGAAAGATGCACTTGGTGGGGTGGGGGCTGTTGGTTGTCCTCCAGTGATCTATTTCTATACGAACAGATGCTTTAGTGGGACATGTGGCTGCAGTGAATAAAAACGACATTTCTCAGCTTCCACTGCTGCTAAATGTGGTCACGTGACTAAGTCCTGGCTCACTAGGTTTAAGTATCTTGTGGCAGCTTCTGGGAGCCCTCCTTAAGAGTCACCTGGTGCTTCATCTCACCTTTTATTCTTTCTCCTCCAATATCCTGTGGCTTGAACTCAGATGCTGACTGGGACCATCACAAGCAATGTTAGACCCTAGGGATGGTGGAGGTGCACCAAAAGGAGCTGATCCAAAGATGCCCATGCCCTAATCCCTGGAACCTGTATGTTACAAGTCAAAAGGGAATTTGCAGATGCAATTAAGACCATTGATCTTAAAATAAGATTATCCTGAACTATCCAGATATGCACAATCTAATCACATGAGCCCTTAAATGCAGAGGACTTTCTCTGGCTGAGTCAGAGAGATGTGGCAAAAGGATAAATCAGAGAGATGCCAAGTTTGAAAAGCATCTGATGTGCCACTGGGCTTTGAGATATAGGAGCCTACAGTGCAAGGACAAAAGAGAGGCTTCTAGGAGCTAAAAGCAGCCCCCCGCTGAGCGCCAGTCAACAAGACCTCAGTTCTACCATCACAAGGAACTGGATTCTGCCAACAACCTGGAGCCTGGAAGGAGATTCTTCCCAGTGTCCTGGAAAGAGCCCAGCAGGTCAACAACTTGATTTTCGCTTTGTGAAACCTGGAGCAGAGAAAGCAGTTGAGCCTAGCCAGGTTTCTGCCCTGCAGAACTGTGAGATGATATATTTGTGTTGTTTTAGGTAGTTACGTCTGTGGTAATGTGTTATAGCAGCTAAAGGAAACCGATACAGACTTCCTGGGGCAGAGGCTCTTTATCAGACCTGGCAGGCCTGCCATGGACTTTTACCTGGAGAAAAATAAAATTCTTTCTTCTTTAAACTATTAGGATTTTCAGTTTTTCAGTTACTCACAGTTGAACCTGAATTTTACTGATACACTTAATGAAATCCTTGTAATTATCAACACCTAAAGAATAACAGAGGGTAAAGGGAAATACTATTTCAAGCTATAAACACTTTTTATATATGTGTAATGATAATAGCTAGACAACCTTTAATAAGGTTTATTTTCATGTTTTCAGTTGCAACAGAGAGATTCTGTTGCAAATCAGAATTTGCAAATTCAGATGTTGCAAATCAAACTTCGTAACACATAGTAAATGATTTTAAGAAAGTCTAAAACAAATGGCATAACATTACATTGCTACCAATGTCTAGATAGGTTGGGGTGAGTGATTACTTATGGAACACAATAAGGTCAATATATATCAGCAAAATAGGTGCAAATAGTTTGGTAAAAAAGAAAAGCTCAATTTCAGGTAAGTGCTATATATCACTGTGAAAGAAAAAAAATATGTTTATGTATTGGGAAAATGCTCAAAATGTTTCAATTATCACAAAATACTCCATTTTGTAATTGTAGTAGAAAAACAATACCAGAAAATCTTCACACTGTCCTTTTTTCTTCATAAGGAATTGAAGACTTCCACAAACAAAACTGAAGCTAACCCAAAATTCATTTTAACACGAGGCATTTGATTTCTAGATATACATGGAATACCAAATTTGTGTAAAATACTTGATAATTTAGTTACTTTCTTTTGTTGTTCTGGAAAGCTTTATTCACATTTCAGTTATCACCTTTGGATAACCTAAAAATGAAAACCTTTTTTTAAAACCTATCAAAAAGAACTTCCAGCTCTCCCTTTATGTGAGGGTGGTCTGTGAAATATCCATTATAAAAATTATATATAAACAGCCATTCTCAGTCATGTGTATTTCAGAACTGCATCAGTTTGATGGAGTACACCCCCCACTTTAAGAAAACCAATATGTGAAGAGAATAGCTTTATAAATAGTGAGACTCAGAAATAGGCAGGAATGAATTCTAACAGCTAATTAGCAATGAATAAGAAATGAAAATAAAGCCTTTAAAAAATAATGTAAGTCAACAGAAAAATGTGAACTGACTGCCCCAAAAGGCAACTAAGAAGGGACTAGGTGCCTGGAGAGGGTGAGGAACATGGCGTGTACACCGAGGAGAGTCAGAGTCGTTCAAACGGGCCCTTCTCTTGTTCATGTCATTTAGCGAGGGGAACTGAGGGGAACCGAGGAGTCAGTGACCCATTCTGAAGCAGTTTTTCCCAGAAAAACTCGGAAGAACTTTCCTTGCTACTTAATGAAGTGCAAGACACACCTGAGATCTGGGAGCAGTGGAACTTGATTGCCTCCTTGAGGCGAGGAATACCCCTGCAGCTGCTCATTCTGGATAGACTCATGCTAAATTTTACTCAGCAAATTATCCATAAGGGTTTCCTGACTGTGACCCCAGGGATCACCTTAGGGGACAGAGACTAAAGGACAACTACAAAGAAATGCTTGTGAAGCATTTTGTTTTTTTGTTTTTTTTTAAGCTGAGCCATCCTGCCACCTGTTGGCAGCTCAGCAGCTGCTCAGCTTGGGCTGGGAATCGAACCGCTGTTGCTCAGAGCTCAAACTCTTGAGTGAGCTCTTAACCAACTGAGCCACTCGGCCGGCCCTGCTTGTGAAGCGTTTTGAGTCACTCAGAATCAAGTCGGCCATTTTCCCCATGCTCCACATTTGGAGAGAAAGGGTCAGCTATCCCTTAAATGTGCGAAACACTGATCTAAATGGTTTTCATAGTATTACTAATTTACTCCTCACAATAACCCTACAAAATACCGTGTTATTATCCACATTTTATAGATGAGGAAATGCACACACACATGGAAAATTTAGGTAACTTGCCCAAGATGGCACAGCTAACAAGAAGCAGAGGTAGGGTCTCACTGCAGTGTGCACTGCTAACCACTATCATACACTGTCTTTCACGCATGCACAGGATTTTCTTTCCAGAGTTATACATGCATATATGTGCATATGTGCTAACAACTTACATGTCCAAATACAAGGCATTATCAACTATATTGTATAAATTCAATGATATTTTGAAGTCATCATGTTACAGAAATATATCTCTGAACACAGGTGATACACACACACACAGAAAATGCTTACAAATTCTTCATATGCTATTGCCTGTTTTTATGAAAACATATACATATATATGAGTAGAAAATTATCTGGAGTGTTATATACCAAGGCACTAGTCTAAGGATTACTTGGAAGTGGGCACTATAGTTGTCTTTAAGTTTGTCTATATTTTCTGTAATTAATCTGTGTTGCTTTTGTAATTTAACTGAATTATTTTTCCATAACCACTTATTCTACAAATATTTATGTGCTAGGCATTGTTATAGATACTTGGGGTACATCCATTAACAAGACAAAGATCGCTGTCCCTTTGGTGCTTACATGCTAAGAGAAGAGAAACATATATAGTAGAAATTCTTGCTTCCCCTCACCCAATAACCACTTTTATCACTTTCTTGTGTAAATTTCCAGAGATTTGTCAGGAAAGTGAATAGCCAGGATTAGACTATGAGCATAATAACTGTGTCTTATTAGCTCCCCTAAGCCTAGCACAGGGCCTGTTCCACCTTAGGTGCCAAAAAAATTGCCTTTAAAAAAAAAAGGCACGAAAAAGATGTTTTCTTTGGACGTTTATAGCGCAACAGCACCACCAAGGGGAGCTTTAGTTAAAGTATCCCCCTACCATCAAATTTCCTCCAGCCAGATCTCTAAGCCACAGCAAACACATAATCAAGTTCCAGACAGTGTGACTGCTGTGTAAACGCCACTTCCAAATAGTCTCCGAGCCCCACCCTTCACATTTAATGCTGCCCCCCAACTGCTCTCACTTCTGGGGCTGCCACTGTCAGTGAACATCTGGCCAGTCGCGCTGTACAGGATAACACAGACACTTTCTCAGGCCAAAGACAAGATCCGGCCACTATCAACCACTCAGTGACCAGCAACTGCAGCGACACGAGCATGCACAGGACAGGACGCTGCCCACCTACTGCAGGTAAAGACACCATTACTGGAAAGTGGGCACTTCCTTCTGAACAAAAGAAACTGAATACAGGCAGAAGTCAAGGGAGAGAACGTTGATGTCGCATGTAAATTAAACAAAGTCAAGAAAAATGTAAAGACAGCATTTGAATGAATTCAGCTGAATTTTCTATTTTGAATGGAAATCTAGATGTTTATCTTAAGCCTAGAATTTTAGAATGAAAGTAGTTGTTCATCTTCCCGCTATAAGGGGTAATAATTTATGACACTTATTTCAATAGTCTTTTGACAATCTTGTGACAGCTAAAGATGGCCACAAACGAACAAAGCCTCACAGCGTTGATGTCCTTTTGTAGTCTTTTCCTCTTGAATCTGGGCTAGTCCTGTGACCTCTGCTTTTGCCCAATAAAATGTGGTGAAAGAGATCTTGGATAGCTGAGCTAGGACATAAAAAACCTTATGGTTTCTGTCACAGGTGGATGTTTCCTCTTGGGGGCATCCCTCTTGGGAACTTGTGAGAAGATCAAGCTTCACGGTCGGGTCACATGGAAAAAAATGAGGTGCTCCAGTCAACATGTCAACAGACCTCCAAGCTGATGGCTGGTATCAACTGCCAAACATGAGACTGGGTCATAATGGACATCCAACCCAACGGCTGTCTGACTGCAAGCTTGTAAAAGACCTCATGTGAGTATCACTCAGCTAAGCAATCAATCCACAGCACTGTGGGAGATAATTGTAAATTGTTGTTTTAAGCCACTCAAGTTTTGGGGTGGTTTGGTACGCAGCAATAGTTAATCAGAACAAATTTATTTGATAGCCACACCCAGGAAAGATGAGCAATAAACTTATAAGACAATTTAGTATGTAATATTCTATCTTATAACTCTTAAAGATAAGGACCACGAGCTCTTACAGGGAATAAGTATGATTTATATATTCTGAATATCCCCTTTCTCTTCCAACCCCTGATTACTATGTTCTCAATAAATATTTATTAAATGGAAGCATGAATAATACAAACATAGCTAACTATTGATTATATTGATGGAAGGAAGTAAGGGTATAATTAATTCAGAAATAGTATTTAAAAGTATGTACTGTGAAATCTGTAACACAGACACACTCACATTCACTATCTCTATCCCGTCCTCTAAAAGGGCTTTAGAATAGTAGTTCTTAAACTTATCTTAGGGCCCCTTTAGAATCTTAAAAAAAAATTACTGGGGACCACAAAGAACTTTTTAATATGTGGATTATACCTATAAACATTAACTACAATAGAAATAAAACTGAGAAAAATCTAAAATACTTATTAAGTAACTTAAACATAATAATGAACACATTGCACACTAACATAAATAACATTTAATGAAAAGCCACTCCTTCCCAAAACAAAACAAAAAATATCTGAAGAGTAGCATTATTTTCTATTTCTACAAACCTTTTTACTGTCTGGCTTAACAGAAAACAGATCCTCATTCCTGCTTCTTAAGTCAATCTTGTTTTAGATGTATATGAAGAAAATACAGCCTCATAATCTACATACTTGGGAAAGGGAAGAGCCTTTTAACGCCCTTTACGGAAAATTGCAGGTATTCTTCTCTGTATTGTGACAAAACTCAAGTGGTAGTTTCTTAAAGATTAGTTAAAATGTGGAATCAGAAACCATAATAAAAAAAATTTCTGAGTCTGTTGCATTAAGACCCATTAGTCTATGTTGTACTTTCAGTGAATCTTTTCACTCATGTTGAATTTTGTAACTTCATGCTTTGGTCATTTGAAAGCTATTGGTTCATTGAGTTATCTTCCAAATATTGATACACTTCATCATAAACTATCCAAAAAATGCCACACATTAATATCCTCATCTATCTCATCACAAAAATCATTAATTATTGGGAAGCTATCAAAGTCATGGTGCCAATCCAAGTTTTTTTCAATTCTAATTTTTTCTTTAAGTTCCAATTTTATCATTGACAACCAACATCAGCAGTTGTTTTCTTTGAGGTGGCAGGCTCACTTTATTTTCATGAAAATGTCTGCCAAGTCTAAATCACCACAGGTTGTCACTCATTCCTTCCCCTAAAAATAGTAGCCCATTGAAAAAGTGGCTAGTGTAGCTCACAACTCAATCGTCCACATGCTTTTTCTCAAGACAATCATTGTAGTTTAACATGCAGTGTGTTTTATGTGAACTTCCAGTTTTACCACACAAAATATAAAAGATACTTATTCAAAGGTCAAGATTTATTACACCGAATCATTTTTACTGTTTCATCTCAAGAACATTCTTAAATGAAAGTTGCTTTTTTTTCACTGCAAGTGTGTAGTTGTAGAAAATACAGTAACTATTAGTATAAGTTTGGTGCCATTGCCTTGATTTATGCTACCAGCAGTTTCACCCCAACTTGGCCTTTACAGCACCATCAGTACAGTGGAAATGGCGTATAATGTCTTACTGTAAAACCAGCTTAAACCCCATTGAACCTCCGCGGTCTGTGGACCACATTTAGAGAAACTCTGCATTGGTGTGATCCAAGAGAGAGGACTGGGGAAACTCTATCCAGCGGACATTCCACTCACTCATAACTGAGAATTTTGAGGTTAAAGTGGTTGACATCTGTTTATCTTTTTCACTATTTATCAGTGTCAGGTCTGCCATAAAGACAAGAACACGTCTAGGCTAAGGTCACAACTAGATTCCAATTTCAGCTCCACTACACTATGAGCTATCTGACCCTGAATAAGTTTCGTAGTCTCTCTGTGCCTCAGTTTCCTCATCTAAGAAAAGAAAACCTACGTATCTCATATAAGGCTATAATCACAATTAAGTAAGACAGCCTCCTTCTAACAGTGACCAGCATTGTGTGTGACACAGAGTAAGCCCTGAACTGAACTGGATTCTGAAGGACTAAGAACCCAAAGTATGGCTAATGCCCATATTCTAATGATAGTATTATTGAAATACTGATTTTATTATCTCTCTACCACTTGTGCAGGGACCAAATCATATAGATGCTCATAAAAACGTATCCATTTGCATAATGCAATTTTGATAGATGAAGTCAGAAATTGCTTTAAAATAATCCAGAGTAGGGAGGGGAAGGTGGAGATAAAAATGAAATCAAGTTGGTCATGAATTGATGTATTTGTTGAAGCTACATGATGGGAACCTAAAGGTTCACTATAGTATTTTCTTTAAATATGTTTTGAGTTTTACAAATTAAAAAGAAAAACAATGATCACTCATTTGCAAAGCTTCTAAATGATACTTAAAAAGTTTATCTACTGACTCTAGTTAATTTAACAATGTACAAATTCGTAGTTCAAGAAGTCACTTTCTATAGTAGCTTTCCCACCATAACATATAGCACACAGTTTCTTCTCCCCTTCCAATCCCACTCCAATTGAAAACTACTAATCCAATGTGCATCTTTACTCAAACTAAATTTTAAAGTAATCTGAGTACTCCAATCAGCTGACAACTATAATAAAAACTGAGCAGTTTTCTGAGTTAACAAATTAAAACTGGACTAAGGTCAGTGGGGCACATCACTTTTGTAGTTTTTATTTTAATAAATATTTTTATTGCCTTCCTGTGAGAGTCAAGTCAGATGAAGTAAGTTTTGTGAGTTTTTCTGCAAGTAGGTGAAAGGGAATTCTATACAACTGAAATCTTACCCAAGGTTTCTAAAGAAGTTTAGGGAAGGACTGAGAGCCAGACGGATGGAGAAAAGAGTCACCTCCCTTATCACCAATTTCAAAGGAGACAAGTGCTCATATTTTAAATATAATGCAAGTATCACCTTGCTGGAGAAGGTTTAGGTGACACTCAGGGTAAGCTGTCTGCTTTCTCCCTTGTCACACTCTTCTCAGTGCACTACATACGGTGTTTAATGGTTATCAGTCCACTGACTCTGCCAGACTAAACGCGCTCTGAAGGCAGGGCACAAGAATGCCATGTGAATCTCCAATGACTGCCAATGTCTGGCACATGGCAAACATACAGAAAATATTTGATAAATGATGAAATGATCCCTAAATACCTACCGTTCTTTTAAAAAAAAAATCACAATCATGTTCTAAAATACTCTGTGAAGAAAAACATTATGAGAACCAGCTACTGGAGTTTCTCTGAAGGTCTATTTAGAATCCCAGTGATTTACTTAAGACAGGGTGGATCTAAATGGGAAATCTGGAATGATGGAAAGGTCTTTATCTTATGTATTAAGGCACCATTCTTATGTCCACATCAGTGGTAAATAATGACAGAGTTGTGTACACTTCTAAATTCAGGATTCATGGGCTCATGAAAGTTTATTAAGTAAATAATATCAGTGTTCTCACGTTTTAACATGATCTAACGAAGATCAGGAAACAGCTGCATTTGAGATAGAAAAACAGCACCAACAGGAGTGTCCTACTAGGTTCCTACAGTTTTTCTTACCCTGTGGGTCTCAAATCCAGAAGACCCCTCAGATCTTTTTCAACCAGAGCTCCTAAGAAGGTGTAAATTTTGTCATCAATGAATCTCTCTCCTGTGTGTTCAGAAAGGTATTGACTACGTGCCATCCTTGGGAGAACTGAAAACCTTTAAGCATCTCCTTCTCCATAGGACTTGACTCTCTCACGAGCTTAGAAAGGATGAAAACAACTCACCCAAGGCACAATCCAAAATGAAAATGTCTTGTACACAAATCATTTGCATGCTTTTAGTTTAAAACTTTATAAGAAGCACTTGACAATGGAAAGTAGTACAGTGTTATGGATGAAGGACAGATGAAGGTTTAAATCCCAGCATTGTCACTGTCCAGCAAGATGACCTTAGATAAATTACTTCTGTGAGATTTAGTTTCTTTGCTATAGAATGGAAATAATACCCGTATCATCAGATAACACGAATAACACTGTATAGGGCCCAGTGGGTCACATATGACAGATACGAACTGTACAAAAAAAAGATATTATGTATGGCATGCTATTTCCTCCTCACCTATAGCCAGATTTTAACTATTTGAATCCAATTAGAGCGTCAGAATTTCATCATTCCTTCAAATACCTACTGAGCCATCACAAATAAGACAAGGTGCTGTCTGCCCCCTAACAAAGACTTTTGTCCTCTGATAATTACTAGGTGATTATATTCTAAGTGCTTTAGAAACAATAAGTCATTTATGCCTCACAACAGACCTACGAGGATATTCCCATTTTGTAAATAAGAAACTGAGGCACATAAAAATAAATGGCAAATGCTCAGATCCCTCATTAATATTTGTGACAGGGAGTATTTATTTACCTGCCTTTTATTTACCCTTTTATCTCTCCTCGGGAAGCGTCCTCTCTTTCCTTGTTTGTCCCTGTCCTGGTGCATCCGACTCTGCATGTATTTACACCAGACGTGAGAATCACTGAAAATCTCTTTACCTTTCTGTTTACTCCCAGTTCTCCCGTGACCACAACCCTTGTTTCTTTGTCTTAGAAAAGGTGCTTTTTCCAAAGGGCATGAAGCATGTACAGTTCATCAGGAAGGAAACTCCTTTATAAGTCACATCATTTCTCTTCTCTGGCCTTAGCATTTTATACCATATCAGGTATCACAATTATGTTAAAAGGGGCAGGGCATGAGTGCACCCCTTTCCTCTCTTTTGTTCTGGAAAGAACACCATGCAAGGAGCTGGGAGACTCAATTTCTATGTATGCTTCTGCAATATTCACTTGAACTGGTCACATAATAACTCTAGGTTTCAGTATTATTTCCACAGGTAAAACGTGCAAACTTGTCTCAGATGTTTTTAAAGATCCTTCTAAACCTAGAATTTTGGTTTGTGTTTAAAACAAAAGTATTCTGATTATGTCAAAGCCACTCAGAAAGAAGGCTTTAAGGGTTGTGTTAATGACACTGACACCTGAGCAGGAGATTCATTATGACACGTGGACAAAGCAGAGACTAGTGAGGCCATTCAATCCCCTACTTCTTCTAAGATACATAAATCCAATGCATTAGCAAGTGAGATATAAAACCAAGGGCAGTATCAACTAGCTACCTTAATGACACAGTGACAGGTTTTTCCAAGTGGCAATAGAAACGCATAACTAGGTAAACACAATTCCCCATGGGTCTCTCGAGTTTCCTGAAAGCAGAGGCATTCAGTTTTGTGCTCTAAACTATAGTCTCACGAATGTTTGTGGAGTGAACAGACGGGGAAGGGAGAGACAGTGTCTCCCTCTAGAGCAGAGAGCAGTCTGCTATCCAGTGTATTAAAGATGTCACAATGTAAAGCAAAGATTGGGCAGGTTTGCTTAAAGCCTATTATAAATGATTGGTGTTTCTTTCCTAAGCTCGGGGTTCCCGTCCTGTAATGCAACCCGCTGCATATGCAGATCCACTGGCCCTTATCATGTTGCCCTTGGGAATGGGGAACCACACAAGAAAATGATGATACTCTGGCCCCTACTACTGCTGTGAGTAATAAACTGTCCTTGGTCCCTGACCCAGAAATCTTGAGTCTTTACCAGGATCCACAAAACTGTGGCAGGCTAAGTCAGCTTGGAGTAGAGCAAAATCTCAGATCCTTCCCAGTGGTCACAGCAATGGAGCTTAATAATTCACAGGTATCTCTGGATGGTTAGAAATAGTCTATTGGAAGCATAAATTTTCGACTGGGAGCTGTCTTAATGTTCTCAATGTAATTTGTTAAGAAAGGGCTAAACTAAAAGGCAAGCCATATTAGATTTTTTTTTTTTCTGAAAATTTTAGCTACCTTCAAAGTACCACTGGCTGTAGGAAGTGCAGGAAGCCAGATTTTTAAGGCAAAACATCCCTCCTTCCTTTCTTGGCTTCTGCTATGCCAAGATCAAACAAGGATCAGCAAAGACCAAAGGGAGACTGGAACTTCTTTACTGCCTAGGCATTCAATAAGAACAAGTTAATTCTCTTTAAAAAAAATAAATCATGCAAGTTTAATAGAAGTACTTTCACTGCAAAGCCAGTTTAAAAGTACTTACACTGCAAAACCATTGCTCACACCTCCTACTAATCTAAAATAAAACATGTGATTATTAAAAATGCTTGATTTATAGTCAATGGCCTACCTTCATTTAGAGAAATGTTTGGGAAATATGGGCAAACTGATGATCTTTTTAGCAAGGAATCAGAATCTAGGAATAGTAACAGAGCAAGATTTTTTTTTTTTGTAGAGATGTTATTCAGACTTATTTTTAGATTAAAATTATTTCAAAAATGTTATAGTACTGTAATAGAGAAAATGTAGCTACAAAAGACTTTATAAGCCATTGCAAGCATTAACTCTTGCAATACTCAAATGAAGTAGGTATCATGAATCACTTTAGAGACGGAAAACAGAAATTAAATAACTTACGAAGGTTTTGGAATCAGAGCTAAACTATTTATTTGTTATAACTCTTAATATCAGATAATTCCTGACTACAATATTAGATAATAATTCAGGTTCAAATTAATTTAAAGTTTAAAAAAATGAAAGCTACATGACTATCACTAACACTTAACTTCTAGATACAGTGAATTACATTAGTTCCAAATTCAAATGTAAAAAAATCTCAAAGAGAACTTCACAGTGATAGGCATATAGCAAAAGCTCAATAAGTATTCAATGAATTAAAAAACAAACAAACAAACAAAAAAAGCTAGCATCCAGCATTAGATGTAAGACAAATAGAGTTAAAAGATACACAGTTCTTGTCCTCATTCTGTGTTAATTTTCCAGGAAAATATCCATACACTGCAATTCCTGAACTCATCCATACCTTTGTCAACTAGCTGGTTTGAGAGGGGAAAAAAGACCTTTCAGACTTTGCTACTATAACTTTAGGTACCTGGCTGTATTGGGAGGAAGTTGAAATGAGGGGTGGGGGACAATAAAAAAGGGCTTGGCTACCTTAGATTACAGAGAACCAGCTGTTTCAGAAAACCCACAGCAGTTAGAATCCATGGACCCACGGCAGATGAATTCTCTTATAAATAATGTTCTGCCAGTCTTGCTATGACAGTGCAGTGGAATGACTGTGGGCTTTTAATAGGGACAAGCTTGGGACAGCCATTTACACCAGGGTAACACCAGCACCCCAAATTGTATAAACCTCCAGACTTTTACCAGTTTTAAATGTAACAAAAATAAAGGAACAGGTATGAATATATCATTAAATGGACCATATTTTTAACATAAGGAGATATTCCTCAAATACCATAACCAAGAGAAATAACCAGGTATTTCTATATTATATAACTATGTTATATATATGAATATTTTATATTGTGTAACAAATTTATCCCAACTACAAAACAGGCCATTTTGCTTCTTAATATTCTCTTGTATGTTTTCAGTTCAATATATTATTTGGTTCAGGAAAAAAACCTCAATCCATGAAAACTTAATTCAGTGGGACAGAAGTGAGGGAGCCTGATGTGGTCAGCTACTACTACTAGAAAGTATTATTAAAAGTAAATTGACAGACGGCCGAGTGACTCAGTTGGTTAAGAGCTCGCTCAAGAGTGCGAGCTCTGAGCAACAGTGGTTCGAGTCCAGCCCGAGCTGAGCAGCCGCTGAGCTGCCAACAGGTAGCAGGATGGCTCAGCTAAAAAAAAAAGTAAATTGACAGAGACCCAGGGGCTGCTACAAAAGATGAATGGGGACAGTTGGGTTGTTTCTCTTTTTAATGAGAAGATGGAGATATAAAGCAAGTGTGCTAGAGCACCTGTGTCTAAAGTAAAAAGGCCGAGGAGCTAGCTGTGTGTGGAGTGGTGGGAGAGAGCGGGGACCTGACCACTGCAGATTCAAGGGAGGTGGGAAGCTGGTGGGAAAAGCCCTACAGAAAGAAGAGGTGATACCAGGAACTGTCTCCGCTTTTTTTTAGTTCCAGACCACACTTATCCAGACACAGGGGTATAGCTGTGACAGAGCAGGGGACTATAACGACTCGGTCAGGAGAGAGTCAGGGCATGTGTCAAGGAGTAACTGAAGATGAAGAGCATGGGGCAGGGCCCAGATCATGTCACTGTAAGGCGGAATTCCTCAGCCTTGGCACTACTGACATTTTGGGCTGGGTAATTCTTTGTTGTCCTGTGCATTATAGGCTATTTGGCAATATCCCTGGTCTATACCCACTAGATGTCAGTAGTAACTTCCTCCCTTGTTGCAGCAACAACAATAAACAACCAAAAAACCTTACTCCAGTCATTGCCAAATGTCCCCTAGGAAATCACCCACAGTTGAGAGCCACTGCTCCAAGGAGGATGAATTTTAACCTGTTAGCAAAGGGAAGCCATTTAATGATTTTAAGCACAGGGAGCAATATGATCAGATATACTTTTCACAAGGATGTGGCAATGTGGGGGTTGACTGTGGAGGGACAGACGGAGGCAAAAGGCCAGGCAGACCAATGACATGACTCTGGAGACCACCATGAACACGGGGACCAAGGCAGTGGAGATAGAAAAGGGGGTCTGAATGCAAGTTACAATGGTGGGTTAGACGGAATTCCTGGGCCCAATCAGATACAGCATTTGAGGGAAAGGGAGAAATGGTAAGAAGTACTTGTAGGTTTCTGGCTTGGCAATTTAGGTGGCTGTCGGGAGAACC
Organism: Hipposideros armiger; assembly: GCF_001890085.2. Taxonomy (NCBI): domain Eukaryota; kingdom Metazoa; phylum Chordata; class Mammalia; order Chiroptera; family Hipposideridae; genus Hipposideros; species Hipposideros armiger. The sequence goes on from NW_017731536.1 coordinate 2,821,297, forward strand.
GTTAACTAGTATAGGGAATTTAAAAAGAAGAGCAGGTTTAAAAATGAGTACAGTCTTAAACAGAATAAAAGTTTGAGGTAAGTGTAGGATACCCAGGTAGGGAGCTTAGGAGTTAGGGTTTAGCTAGCCAACACTTATACAGTACACAGTATGTGTCAGGCTCTTTACAAGTATTAGCTCACTTAATCTTAACCTCACCCATTGAGATACGAGCAACTACTGTCACCCCACCTTACAGATGGGGAAACTGCTACACAGAGAAGTTAAACTTCTCTAAGGATCCACAGCTAGTGAGCTTTGGAGCTGATATCGCAAACTCAGAGTCTGTGCTCTTAGCCACTACACTGTACTGCCTGCCTCTGGAAAAAAGAGAAAGATCAGGATTATCAATGTAGATTTGGATGGTTTCCCATATACAAGTGCATAGTAGGTGAAGTCACAGACATATCTGTGAACTCCCAGGGAAGATGAGCAGAGAAGAAGACGATCTAGAATGAAATACTGGAGAAAGTATCTGTTAAGCCAGAGGTGGAGGAGGAGCCAGGGGGAGGAGCTAGAGCGGGGGACGACGCAAGAGGCAAGAGGGGGCTCTTAAGGGCAGGAAGTAATGATACCTTTGTAACCCACAACAATCCCTTGCACATAATATGCTTTTTATAAATATTTTAATTGAATGACCCTATAATCCCAAATAATATCAAATATCCATGCTTATAGCCTATTCATAGTTGAGCAAAACCCAAATCATGTTTGTGATTTTTCTAGAATACTAGAATACCAAGAGTTCATGGAAGACACACTGCCATTAGATAGGAAATAGCTTAGACACCATATGAAATCATTCCTTACATTTATGCCCAGCTAAGGTTTTCAAAAGCTTTACTCACATCCTGCTTTCATAGCAATGGAACATGTTACTCTGTTTTGCATTTTGCTGAAGATCACATGAAATATTGGCTCTCCTAAATTTTGCAACTGACGGATACAAAATTGTGTAGTCTCTTCCCTAAAAGAGGATTTAGAAAATGTGTCTATGAAAGCTGATTACTTCTCACATGAAAGAGTTATAAAGCATCTGGTGTCTCCTGAGTTGCACTGTGTAACAAATCTTCTGTGCATCCAAACAGTGTTTGTTACACATTCCTTACCATACTTTACAATTCTATATCCTAAACACAAACATTTAGCAGAAAATGAGTTTCCTCAACATACAAAAAAGCTGGGTCCCATTTCCAATTCGAGACAAGTGTTTTCTAAGGAAATAAATCTTGATTTCCAGGCCCAAATTCGAAACACTTTCCAAACTTTAATGTGTGTACAAACCATTTGGGGGTTTCGTTAAAATGAAGATTCTGATTCAGTGGGTCTAAAGCTGGGCCAACAATGTGCATTCCTAACAAGCTCCCTCCTGGATGACACACTGGCTGCTCCACTGTGGCCCCTGAACCAGATGCACTGGCCGCGCTTGGGAACTTTTAGACCTGCCAGTTCCTCAGTATGACAAACAGGGCACACTAATATCATCTGCTGAAATTGATGATGCTCAAGATTTACGTTCAATTGTTTCCTTTAAAATCCATTTACAACTCATTCATTCATGTTTTCTTTTTGGTTATTACTGAAGATCAGGTCGTCTTTCCTCTCTATCGCTTTCATTATCCTAAACTGTGGCTCTGAGAGTGAAGCCACTCCACAAGAAGGCCCCACTGGGCTCTTTGAGGTTTCTGCCTTGCAATCCCTGTAGGCGCAGGTCCACAACGTGCCAACGCAGTGCGACTGGCTGTTTTCTAAATATAATCCATGCTCTCTCACCACACCCCCTCCTCTTTTGTTTGGTTTGTTGTGGTTGATACTTTCCCCTACTAGGCCAGCCTCCAGCGTCATCTCTCTACTCACCTTGCCTAATTTCTCAATGAAATGTGATCTCACTCTTCTCCGAACTGACTGCTCACCCTCACCACAGGAAATTTCCTTTTATTCCAACATTCACTGCGTTCTGCTGCACATCATATATGTTGGTCCTTGTCTTATCTTGGCTACTGCAGTACAAGCTGCTTGAAGGCAGGACTTTTTGTAACTAATTTTGACATTCCCTGCTTAACACAGTTCCTAATATAATGCCAAATAAAACTCCATTAAAATTAAGTAAAGCACTACTCTTTATTGATGACAAGCCTATTCTAAATATCCCCAAATCACAACTCTAAATCATATTCTCCAAATATGATTATTTTCTATTTTAGTCATCATATACAGAAAACTTGGCACAGTACTTTATTTGCATTTTTTTCTAACTCTTACACCTAGAAAAGCATGGTGACAAGTTTCTAATTTTTAGAAACTAAAGGCTCTTCAGAACACCTGGAAGAATCTGGGTATGAGGAAGCCTATGTTTACTTTAAATTACGAAGTTAGTGTTAGTCCAGAGTCAGTCAACTGGACAATCTCTCAAATACAAACTGCCAAAATAACCCAATACAATGTATTAAGGCCAAAGATCTGGTCTTAATACATTTTATTGGATTATTTTAGTTTAATTTAGCAGAAAATATCCTCTGCTACATTCCAAGGATAAATAAACAAGACCGTAAGTTAATTCTGAGTGATTGCTACAAATGAGCCCAGGTCAATAAACATCTCTAACTAATGAACAGAAAGTGAGATTAGAGTTTAAAGTAATACGGAATCGTGATCACCACTGATGATTGGAACATAAAAACTAACAGTCAAAACTGCATTGCCCAAAAGCAAGAATTAAAGGAAAGAAGCTGACTTCACTGACTTACATAACAAACGTTCTACTTGACAGCCACTAGTACGATAGTGAGCATCCTACCTGAAGATCATAAAGTGCCTACAGAAGTTAAAAATCCCTGCAAAAGATACTCCATCACTTGTTAATTAGCTTTCCTACCCTTCAAGACCATGTCTTTGGCAAAGGGTGAGGAAGACAGAGGGGTTTCTGGTGATATTGTGGCAGGCAGAGAAATGACTTCCCCCCTTAAAATGTCCACAGCCTAATCCCCTGAACCTGTGAATATGTTACCTTACATGGCAAAGGGATGTTCAGTTTTGATTCAGTTAAGGACCTCTGATGGGTAGATTGTCCTGGGTTATTTGGGTAGGGACAGGGCAATCGCAAGGATGCTCAAAGTGGAATAGGGAACCAGAAGAGGAGGTCAGGGTGATGAGACGTGAGAAGGACTCAACAATGTACTGTTGCTGGTTTTGAAAATGGAGGAAGCCAGGAGCCAAGGAATGCAGCTGAAAGTCGAGGAAACAGATAAGATTCTCCTCTAGAGAGTCCAGAAAGAAATACAGCCCTGCTGACATCTTGATTTTAGCCCAGTGAGACACATGCAGAACGTCTAACCCATAGAACAATTGTGTTGTTTTAAGTCATTAATTAGTAGCAGCAAGAGGAAACTAATATGGGAAACTGCTATAAAAAGAATTCTCTAAAACAGATAACTCCTCAAAAGGGTAATGTGATGCTCTATAAAATGCTCAGCAAATGAGTTAAGATTTAGTTTGCATTGTTAAAAATTATACCTGCTCCACTGTAAAAAGCGAACATGCAAAGCTTAAAACTAGATTTATGAAAAGATTGAAAGTAAATACAATTAACTTTGATTGAAAAGTTAGGTTAGCAAACAAAAGAGAACAAGGTATTTTCAACACAACAAGAAGGAGATAAAAATTAGGTAGAAAAATTGGATATTCCTTGCAGAAAACATTTAAGAGGGGACCACCACGCATCTTTTTCAATAGTCAGCCAGAAGGCAAACATTGGGATTTCTTTGGAAGCGCATATTTACCTGATGATCCTCTGGGCAGCATACTGATGGAGAGAACGAAATTGAGCCGACATATTTGCCAAAGCTGCCAAACAATTTGTGTGAAGGTACTTGTCCTGGCAGAAAACAGCAAGTTGAAAACATTCATCAAGTCTTCTCTACATTTTAAGCAAGGTTAATTAGCAGCACATGTAAACTTGATTATCATTGATTTTTGAAAGTTCAGGCCCATAATCCCTTTTCTTTAATTCCAAAATCGATAAAGCACTGAAAGTTCAAAGTTTTTTCACCACTCATTTGGAAGCGACATCTGGAACAAAAGGGTATGATGCTATTTATGGTCTTCATTAGCCCTACCCTGGTGAGTACTGAAATATTTCGCTGCAGAAATATTAATGTTTAATTACAGTGTGCTGCTCCAGGACCTGATGGTTACGTAGAGTGTAAGCATATGCACTATAATTATCTTTCTAAAATCAAAACATTCTCCATTCTATAACACATCTGGCTTCTACAGTTTCAGATAAAAGATTGTGGACATGTATCTATGTTAGCCCCACAGAGGGAAATAATTGAAAACAGCTCAATAAACTGGGCCATTTCTCTGAGCTATGAATTCTGTATATTGCTTCTCTATTGCCTGGAACTGAAATCTGCTCCCAGGTACTGCAAATACAATCCAGTCAAAATTTTCCTTTTATTCTTTAAAGTATTTTCTTTCTTCTTTTCTTTCCCAACTAAATTCATATTTTCTTGTGTTCATAGCTTCTTAGTTGTTGTTGTTGTTGCTGCTTTTAAAAGGCAAATCCGTTTTACTGGTCCAGCAAAGACTTACAACATCTCATCTAAATGTGCTCCACTGCTTGTTTTCTTATGTAAAATACCTCTAATCATAAATCTGTGAAATATTAAGAAACAGACACTATAGTACCTAAGGATCATGTGATGCAGCATCTATATGCTGATCTGTACTTTTCCACCATATTTCATGAGAATGTTCAACTCTAAATAATGAGATTGCTTTAAACTATAGTCCTCATTGTACTAGATGCATAAAGATAGAACAATAGCTATGGAATACTTACTCTTGTCCTTGTCATGTTGTATTGAATGGTTCTTATTACGACCAATATCAGGAGACTCCCCAGTGAAATTTCAGTTAAAACCCGTTCTGAATACCAAGTAATATTTTTTAATATCTGTAACAGGGAAGAAAAGTTTAAGTAAATATGAATGATTTAGGTAAAAAAGGGCTGTCCATGTCTATAATTTCTGATACGCCATGGCTCTGCTCTGAAGGTAAGTTAAACAGTATATAAAAATGAATTGTGAGACTTTCAGTTCAAGATAGCCCAACTGTAGCTGATGTGTTTACTACTCCTTCCTTCTAAATATGAAAGAAAGAAAGAAAGAAAGAAAGAAAGAAAGAAAGAAAGAAAGAAAGAAAGAAAGAAAGAAAGAAAGAAAAAAAAAGGTCTGGAAAACAGAGGAGGATATCATTAGTAGACAAAAAGGAGATATAGTTACAAGAGGTATGGCACATAAGACAAGATTGACAGAAAAACCAGAAAAAACAATCAGAGTTCAGCAGTTTGAAAGTAAAAATAAGAAAATCAAGCAGTCTCTTGAAAAGTAGAGCGGCCCCAACAACCACAGAAAACCTCCAGGCCTGTGTTCAGGAAAGGCCAAGAACACAAGGAAGTCAAAATCTTCAAGAAGACATGCACCCGTGTTCTGCCTGGCTACTGGGTCAGAGCAGGCAGCTCTGGCCCTCACCTCCGGGGCTAGGACAGCAAGAACCAACTTAAGTTGGCACAGTTCCACAGATTTGTAACACGGAAGAGAGAGAGAGACAGAGAAAGAGAAATTGGGCAATGCAGCAGCCAGTTTTGGGCTGCCACAATGAAGGAGGTCAAGGGCAGAAAAGACAACAGGCTCAGCTGAGCACTAGACCTCCCATCAGGCTCTCTTCCATGATCACTCCCACTTCCTTTCTCCTTTACTCAGGGAGTCAGCATGCCTCATTCTTCTCCATCTATGCATGAAAATAAAAAGTCTTCAGGGCTGATTCCTGCCGCCTCCACTCAGAAGATAGACTCCCGCAGAGCACAGCAGAACTCCATCCCTCACAACTGCTGAGGGACCTCCTTTCAAAACAAACACATCTAGACTTTCATTTTTAAAAAAGCCATGGAAAAAGAAGAGAAATTTAATCATCTAAAAGAGCGATATGCTACCTCTCTAATCAAGCCTCTGTTCTAATTATTAACGTATATGAAATACAGAGGAGAGAAGTACATGTTAAATAACACGGTGGTATAGTCAGCCAAAGGCAAATATAGGAAATTCTACTAAACAAATAAACCTAGTTTCTACAACAAATAAATGGTGTGGAAAGGTGGGAAAGGGAGAAACTGTAATAGATTAAAAGGAGTCTTTGGGCCCGCAGAGTGGCTCATTGGTTAAGAGTTGGCTTGGGAGTGCAAGCTCTGAGCAGCAGAGCTGCCGGTTCGGATCCCACATGGGCCAGTGACGTGGCACCCTCTACAGCTAAGATGGTGAACAACAGCTCAACCTGGAGCTGGGCTGCCATGAGTTGCCGGCGACGGCATAGGCTGCAGTGGGGCTGTCATAAGCTGCCGTGAGTGGCCGTTCATTGGCCGGAGACCGATCTGCCTCACCTGGGAAGAGTGCAATGATCACAATACCAACATGGGCCAGTGAAGCAACATCCTCCACAACTAAAGAACAAAAGGACAGCAACTTGTCTGTTCCCCTTCCCGAATTCCCCAACCCTGTTCCCCTCCACCAATTCCCCAATTTAAAAAAAAAAAAAAAAAGGAATCTTAAGAACTGCAGTAAGTGGACTTTGGAAACTGAGTCAAAGCAAGTAAAAAAAGACATTTAAAAGAGAGCTGGAGAAAATGAATTATTAATAGGTATTAACAAATTATTGTTGATTTTGTTGGCTTGATAATGGTAATATGGTTATGTATATTTTAAATTTCATGCTTGTCAGTGACATACTGAACTATTTACAAATGGTATTACCCGTACACAAGTATATACACATACAATGGAATAGCACATAGAAATAAAGAACACACTAATGATATAATAACATGGGTAAATTTCAACAACATTATGTGTGACTGAAAGAAGCCAACATAAAAGAGAACACACTGTAATTCAAGGAGGGGCAGAAACTAATCCATTGGGAGGAATGTAAGAGTTGTAGTTAACTCTGGTTCACGTGGGTACTGACCAGGAAAGCACATCAGAACTCTTCTGTTAGGTTAGAAATGCTCCATTGCCTGATCTGAGTGGTAATAACACAGGTATATGCATACGTAAGAACTCCTAAGTTATATCTTCAAAATTTGTGAACTTTCTATTTTACACTTTTTAAAAATCATATTGGTTTTTTACTCCTTATCGAAAGAAGAGTTAAGGGCTATTTTAAAAACTGACTAAACCAATACAAATATTTTCTCTCTGGTAGTACTTTACTAAATACAAGTATCAAAAAATCTGTATGTTTTATCCTCTTTCTACAGTGTCAAGATTCCTTAAATTTTGGTTTAAATGATGATCACACTATATAAGAAGCAAAAAAAAAGTTTTAGGGCCGGCCGAGTGGCGCGATGGTTAAGAACTCGCTTGGGATGCCAGAGGGCCCTGGTTCGGATCCCACACATGAGGGCCAGTGACACTGCTCTCCAGCTAAGATGCTGAACAACAGCTCAACCTGGAGCTGGGCTGCTGTGAGTCGCTGGCGACGGCGTAGGCTGCAGCCCCTGTGGCAGTGGGTTGCCATGGGCTACCGTATGTAGCCAGCAGCCAGCGTGAGCGGCCAGCAGCCAGCATGAACGGCCAGCAGCCGCAGTGAGCGGCCATCCAGAAGCCGGCGACTGATGTGCCTCACCCGGGAAGAGCGCAATGATGGTGCCAACTTGGGCCAGTGAAGCAACGTCCTCCACAACTAGACTGAAGAACAAAAGGACAGCAACTTGTCTGTTCTCCTTCCCCCAGTTCCCCAGCACTGTTCCCATCCACCCAATTCTCCAATAAAAATCTTTAAAAAAAAGAAAAAAGTTTTAATGGAGCATCAGAGAAAAGTAAGATGACACGAAAGCCCTACTGAAGGAGGAAAGAAAATATTTGTACCCACTGAAGAGTGAAACCGCTAGTCCCATCTTCCACTAGACCCCACAGCGAGGAGACTGGAAAAGTCCCCTCTGAGAACCTGATCAGCCCAAAAGAAAAGGCCTACAGAGTGTAGGGTGCCCGAGAAAGGCTATGTAGAGCAAGTCATAGCAAATAAGTTCTGCCCACACACAGACTTCCAATCAACTGTTCAGTGCCTTACTCCTAAATATGCACAGATAAGCAAGGATCACCAGACATTTGAGGAAAGCCTCCATTGTGGACCAAGACAGGAGTCATAGAAGAAAGTGGAACTGAGAATATTGCAATCTGTTTTAACAAATTTAGAAGGGATTCTTGGTTCTGCTTTAAGTATTGGGAGTTGCATTAGTGATTGGTACATGAATAAAAATGGCAAAGATGTGCTACGGAAAGATTAAAACATGTACAAGAAAGGAAATGCAATTATCATGCACTCCATCTGAACTAAGAATAACAGCTAACATAATCATAATAATGTAAAAGCTGAGTTAACCAAGAACGATAATAAGATGGAAGGAAGAAAGAGTCTACGTGCTGGAAAGGGGGCTGGGAACTCAGAGAGAATGCAAGATACACAGGAAGGAGAGCTAATGACTCATCTTCCAGCTTCCATTTAGAATATCTAAATCTGAAAAACCAAGAAATAACAATATAAGCATTTGAACCATGGACAGAGTTGAAAACTGGAATTAGGAATACAGTAGACACAGGGTCTGCTACTTTTCATTAAAACCTAGTATTTCTGTACAAACTGCCAGTTATAAAAAGTAGCCACAGAGATGTAAAGTAAAGCATAGGGAATAGAGTCAATAATATTATAAAACTACGTATGGTGCCAGATGGGTTCTAGACTTACTGTGGTGACCACTTTGTAAGGTATATTAATGTCTAATCACTATGGTGTACACCTGAAACTAACAAAATATTGTAAAAAAACCCCTATTACTTATATATAAGTTTTACACTATGTATATATATTACTTGGACACAAAGAAAATACCCAACAGGAAGATAAAATCAGTTTGGTAATGGAATGCACCAACAGGACTAAAATTTAAGATGTTACATTCTTTTAAATATAAAACAATTGATTTCTCCGTCTTCTTCCCTTTGTTCCCTATTCTTTCCTCATTCTGTATACAAGGAGCAAACCTGTTGGACAATTTCTGCCTCAACTAAAAAGCGGAAATGAAATGGAGAAGAAAAATGAACCCAGTGGCAGCAAAAACATGTGCCTCAAATACTAAAGAAACCACTCTGAGAGAGTTTTTAATAGTGGGTAATAGTCATTCAGAAAAAAAACCACCACTTCATAAATCTGAAGAAAGACACCATTTCGAAGTCAGGTTCTTGCGGAAACAGCTACCAGAGGAAAAGAAGGAAGAAATGCTAAGGCCACAGTAAATCTCATGGAGGACATGTCTATTCTGTAACTATGACTCTAACTGAAGTAATGGGAACTCACCACTTCGTGAATGGATCTATTGAAGCCATCATCTTCTGTAAGGATCAACAATATTATGAGGGCCATATATACATGGTGTGAATTTCTTTCTTCAACGTGATACAGAATCTCTAGAATTGGTAAAACCTAGGGAATATAAATTTTAATATACTGTTTCTATTACTTTACTATAAGACCAATGTCTTAATCCTTTATACTTAATTAATTATCTACCCTTTGCTTTAACTTCATAGTTACATTTTTTTCTTTAGAGGAAAAAAAAACACATGCCAGCTTCTGACTGAGTTTTTTCCACATGTACAGCGAAGATACCAGTAGAGGCAATCATCACCCTCTGTAACGGTGTGCTGCCACATGAAGGTGGGGTTTACAGGGACCATTTAGGCTCCCAGTCAACACCTGACACTGAATAGAGAGGCAGGTCTGCCTCCAGCCTGGCATGGACTTACACACAATAAAGTATTCTTAGAAACACTGTAATGTGTCAAATGTTACCTTCTTAATAACAAAGATTATAAAATAAAAGAATTGTTAATAACAACAATAACATCAGATCAGCATAGTAAATTCCTACCCATAACATATTTTCTAATCATAGCCTCAACAAATATTTATTATAGATAGAAGAAAGGTAAAAGGTCAGAGAGAGACATTAGTTAAGACACTGAAGCAATCTATGCAAGAAAATTTTAAAAATAAGTAAACAACCTCACCCTACCCTCCCACATAAAAACAAAACCTTAAACTTTTCACTGGTGTAGATCATCATATACAGAAACTGATTCCTACATCATCTTATATACCAGCACCTTACCATGGAACTTTCTAGAACAGGTGATGTCACAGGCTTTCTGCTTGTCGCTATCATTTCCCTTAGGATACATCATGCTCAGAATTGTCTCTGTGCTTATACTCAGCTATCATTAAACAAGCCTTCTCTTTACAAGTTTTTACTTACATAAGCTGTACATTGTTACGCCCAATTTTGCTATTTAAGTCAATGTTTTTCAAATATAGCTGGTAAGGAGACAAGGTTCTTTCATCACATTATTTGGTCCTTTCTGTCAGTTTGACATAGAATATGCTCTTCAAATGAATTCTAATATCCTGTATTTCTTAGTATTTTACATGGTATCTTAAACACTATAAAAATGGCTACCAAATACCTCATGAATCCTGCTATCAACCTGTAAAGGAATGCCAAGGGGACATTCCTTTTGCTGCCAGCAAGCTGCTGGCTACTTCAGGGATATTTAAAATTTTATTAATAGCCTATAGTTATCTGCATATTATGTATTTAAAATATAATAATAGAAGCACTGATGTTTACACATTAGTTGTAATGAAGTTGCCATAGGATTTTTTAATCTATGAGCAAAAATTTGAAAACAATTTCATTCACATAGTGAAGAATAGTGTACATTTAAGTGATGTCTAATAACTTATACCATTCCAGGAACTGAGTTCAGGCAGCCCTAAAATCTAAGCCTGTCAGAGGGATGGGATGCCTCAAAAACCGAGTTGAAAATCACCCTTTCTTTTAGCCATTCTCATCAGGAACATGCTGCAATTGTGACTAGCTGCATGGACCTGGTGGGCAGGCAGTTAGCAGCTGGAAAGAACCAAGAGGTCACAAACATCTTCTTGAGAATGGCAAAGGGTACTTTTTTTTTTTTTTAAGCTGCTGTTGAATAATATTATACGTCAACTATAATGTAATACATATATAGTCACAGGATGTGGAATATAGTGTGGGAGTGGAGTCAATGTAATAGATATGTATGCTATCGGGGGTGGGGGGCAGTAAATGGGGGGAGGGGGTTGTCACTTTGTAAGGGGTGAAAAGGATACCTATTACATTGTTTTGTACACCTGAAACTAATAATAATAAAAAATAAATAAAAATGAAGGTATTCTATTAAAAAAAAAAAAGAGGGTACTTCTTAGAAAACTTGATTAGGCTGAATCATGGGCAGTGACTTAAAGGACAGCAGAGCTCATCATGTTGCTGTGTTCTCTCGCTCTGTGACACCACCTCTAGGTGCTCTGTCTCCTACACTGTAAAACTCATACCTTTGCCTGTGTCTGCTGACATACTCCCCATCAGTCTCTCAACCATCACCTTTAAGTATACCCTCAGGGGGGAAAAAAAATTATTCTTCAAAATATTATAAAATACAGAAACAGCATGAACTGTTTAGTGCAATACTTACAAGATTTTCCATGTCTGTGCGAGCCAGCATGTATGTCCTAATATTACTATTCTGATGGAGCAATGTATACAACAGGAGAGTTGCCTGATCAGACGCCTGCTGTTCACACAGAGCTGTATACAAACTGTTAAAGTTAATCTGGAAAGTATGTGGAATTGACGAGGGGAAAGGGCTGTTATCTGGAATACAGAAAACACAAAAATTTTAAAATATTACATCAGTATTTTCTGGATGGTGTCTTATATAAACAATAAAAGCACTGCTAATGTATACAATTCAATTCCCATTAATTCTGTGTAAGTCACTACATTTCAGGTTCAAAAATTTCAATTTATAGTTTAAGTTTTACTTACAAAAGAACTAATATAAAATATGGTGACTACAGCTGATAATACTGTGATACATAATTTAAGTTTGCTAACAGAGAACTGAAAAGTTCTCACTAAAAAAAACAAGAAAAAAACTGGGGCACTATATTTCTTGATACTATCTAAAACCACAGCTTTCCAATGATTATAAATACGTGTGCAAGTACCACTTAACAGAGTAACTTTTTTTTTTTTTAACGATTTTTATTGGGGAATTGGGGGGATGGGGACAGTGCTGGGGAATTGGGGAAAGGGGAACAGACAAGTTGCTGTGGTTTTGTTCCTCAGTCCAGTTGTGGAGGCCGCCGCTTCACTGGCCCAAGTTGGCACCATCATTGCACTCCCTCCGGGTGAGGCAGATCAGTCACCGGCTTCTGGACGGCCGCTCACTGCAGCTGCTGGCTGCTCACGCTGGCTGCTGGCTACACACGGTAGCCCATGGCAACCCACTGCCACAGGGGCTGCAGCCCACACCGTCGCCGGGGACTCACGGCAGCGCAGCTCCAGGTTGAGCCGTTGTTCAGCATCTCAGCTGTGGAGGGCAGTGTCACTGGCCCTCATACGTGGGATCCGAACAGGGGCCCTCTGGCGTCCCAAGCCAGTTCCTAACCATTGCGCCACTCAGCCGGCCCAACAGAGTAACTTTTTATTAAAAAAATAGTCAAATGTTTCTTTAAAAAGTTAAATAAGTCATGTGGTTTGACTTCATTACTATTTTTACATTAATATAGCTGAATTAAATCAGCTATAAAAACATGAGCTTAAATAAAAAAAGCTTATGGGGCTAGACAAAAGGCCCTCTAATAGAACAATTTAACCATGCCTTTGAAATGTTTTGTTACCAAAACGAAATGACCATCAGTCCTAAATAAAAATATCGATAGACAAAAATATAAAAGTTTCTACATAAAACTGAAAATTATCATATAAGAGAGAGTTAAAAAGAAAAATCTGTCATGAAGTTAATGTTTTGGAATGAATAATCAAGGCTGAAGTATTCATCAATGTCATTAACCCATCTATGAAGGAAATAGATAGGATAACAATATATAATTTGGCTAGTTTTCAAGTAATATCAAAATTGGTTATGTTCAACATTAGCTTCTATAACAGACATAATATATCAAACCTAAGACAACTATCAGAAAACTTCTATAACGTTGTTTTGTTTAAAAGAAAACTTAAAATTAATCAACGGCAACTGAAACTTTTTTTAAAGTAGAGTCACTGGAATGGTGAAAAGCACAAATCTTGGCTGTATTGAGAAAATTCTCGATATCCCAAACTGACATAGTCCCTTTCCTACAATGAACTGGATTTGCTTAGAAACTGAAGCAGGCAAGGTTGGAAAGTCAAAAAGAAGTAAAGATGGGTCAATTGATTTTAGAGAAAATTACAGCCTCATCAGATAAAACAGTGGAACATAATAGCGCGAAGAGGTGATATTTTAATGAGTTTTGAAAAGTAAGCACCAAGAATTTTTTTAAAAGACACAGAGCCACTAGCAAAAACAACAAAAACACAATAAAATTTAAGAACACTGCTTTAACATTGCCAAACGCTGTGCTCTTAATGGAAAAGAGATGTGTGCCAATGCAATCTTTGATGGCACAGTCCTATGCCTCTCAGATTTTCCTTTCTAACCTTTACATCTGTGAGAAGAGCGCATCTAAAAAAATGTCAACTTTACTACAAAGTGCTCTCACTTCTCTTGCCACATTTAGAATAGGAGTTATTTTTTCAATCCTAACCCTGTATCTTTGACACTTACAAAATAATTGTTTTGTGTGGCTGACTTCATATTTTTCCAAGGGATGGCAAACAGAAGTGTTGCATATACTAAGAGTATGCAAATATTAGAAACTACAGAAGACTGAATGGAGGAATATTGTGGACACACTACCCCTCTTTACAATGGAAGCAAAGTAACATGTTCGCCAACCTGCATTATACCTGACTGCAAATGGAATACGTGTGGGGCGTGTGTGTATGCACAACATCTATACATTCCTAGCTAATAATTCAGTGAGTCGGTGCACAATGATGGATCCTCATTTAATTCTTGTTAAGAGCCTTGTGAGGTGGAGATTAGGATCCCTGCTTCACAAATAAAGAAACTAGTATTTATTTATTTATTTTTGAAACTAGTATTTAAAGAATAAAAACTGGGATATGAACCCAGGTCAGTTTAACCCAAAAGCCAATGTTCTGAATGGCTGTACCCCAGAGTCTCCCAAAAGATGACTATCCCAGGGAGGTTCAACTCCAAATAATAACATTTGGTCAGAGCAGCAAAAGTAACAATAGCAGATACCATATAATGAACACCTGCTATGTTGCAAAAATCTGAGCTAATCATTTAAAAACCTTACCCTGCTTGGTACTTACACAAATACTATTAGTGATATTATCTCCATTTTACAGACAAAGTTATTGAGGCTTATTGAGATTAAGCAAGTTATGAAAGGCCTCACAACACTGAAGTGACAGAAGTGTGGCATGAGGTCAGGTTTGCTTGATTCCAAAACTTGCTTTCTTAGCCATTAAGCCACACTGTCACTCATATGAGTACAGTAATGGGAATAGAAAAACACTATTAGATACATTAGTTTTCATTTTTTAGCTATCAAGTTATTAGAGACTCCCTATTCCCCTGCAAATGATAATTCCAGACTTGACAAAGCCACAACTAGCTGGAACACTCATCCACTGTCTGTACAGAACATATATTAGAACAGCTCTCCTTTCCCATTTTAATTATATTAGTGTTGGATATGTCTTGACAATCGAGCTACCATATTAATCTTGCTTTTGAGTATAATTTTTTAATAAAAGATTACTGTTGCAACATGGAACTATCTGCTCATGCTCTACTTCAGGGTTTGGCAAGTTATGGCCCACAGGCAGCCCACCACCTGTTCTGGAAATAAAGTTTTACCGGAACCATCCACGCTCGCTCGCTTATGTATTAGCTATGCCTGCTTTTGCGCTACAACGGCAGAGTTAAAAGGCAGTGACAGAGACCACATGGCCCCACAAAGCCACCTGCCCCTTTGAAGAAAATGTTTGCTGAGTTCTGTTCTAATTTTTAGTTTAATAAAACTCTAACTGGAATATAGACTTTAAATGAAAATTTTCAAACAACCTATCATTTGGAGTTTTCCGGGTTAATTTTTATCCTTAACAGGTAGGACAGGAGGATCAAATTAAGCACATGCTGGCTTGGTTATCTCTGAAATAAATGTAAATTTAAATGGATATAAAGAACCATAGCTGTCATCTAAGATTTATCTGACCTTCCTAAGAATATAGACAGAAAAATCTAAGTTATTCTCATCTGTAATCAATATGAAAATATACAAATCGACAGTCATCTCCACAACTACAAGACAATAAACAGGATGGGGTAAACAATGCCCTCTTTCCTGATTAGAAAGAATATTCAGAGGAAAAAAACACCACAAACCTTGTGTGTTCTTAAAGGACATAATGGCCTGCCGGTAGGGGTTTGGTGCGTCTGCAGCGTCTGTTAGGTTGGCCAGCACCAGCAGAAGCAGAAGACTCTGGTTGCCCAGAGGGGAAGAAAGTTCTGCAGTGGCAGCCGCCTTGCTGCCCACACCGCCCAGTGTGAAGACAGTCCAGAGTCCAGCTTGAGAAGAAAACATACATACGGTTAAGTGGTGCTGGGGCTAGTAAGACAATATATTTCTATGTAATACTCTATACTTTTTCATTTTTACAAGTTTGAAATAACACTCTCTTTTTTGATTCTGAAAGTTAAAGAAGTCTATTATTTGGAAAGTGTCATATTGCCCAAGGATATAAAATTTTTAAAGACTGTATCATTCCTTACTTCCATAGTTCCACTCCCATGTCCCATAGATAACCATTATTCAGTTTCTAATATATCTTTGTTTTTTCTTTATATCTCAAGCATACACATATTCATAACAATTTGAAAACCAAAGCAAAATATTAAAATATCTAGAAAATACAAAATACCAAAATTGGCTTGAAAGACAAAAGTACGAATCGACAAATAATCTTAGAAGAGTGCAACACAGAGTCTAAGAGCTAACTAAAAAACAAACCAACTCCAGATTTTTTTACAAATAAGTCTACCAAACCTTCAAAGCACAGATAATTCTCATATTATATAAGCAGTTCCAAAGTACAGACATGAATCATGTCTACAAAACTCATTTGACAAGGCCAGAAAAACCTCCTTGACACAGAAACTGCATAAAGACTGCATTTAAAACAAAATAGAGAAACGAATAGAGATTTTTAGATGGTCAAATTAGAAAAAAGAAAGATGAAACCCTAGAGAAAAATGTAAAAGAATAAATGCATCATGACCCAGAAGGGTTTGTCTCTGAAATACAAGAACGATTCACCATTAAATAATTTATTAATTTATTTCTCTTCATTTAAAAAAGATGGAGGAAAAGAAAATGTGGCAATCCCAACAGATGCCAATTATTTTCAATTAAACTTAAAACCTATTTTTTTTTTAAGTTTGTAGCAGACGATAGTTTTATTAGAGCAGAAAGTTACAGCTCTCGAAATGAGAGGGGGTCCCGACTGAGATGCCCCTTAAAACCTATTCTTAATGTAAAGAAAAAGAATCTTATAAACTAGAAAAGGAAACACATCTCTTGGTTTCTAAAGTCTATCTAATCAGAAATCCATGGTAGTCAAACATTGGGAGACTTTCCATTAATATTACCCACATCACCACTGTACAAAGGCCATTAAGGCAAGAAAAAAAATAAATAAAAGACCAAAGAAATGAATAAGGAAGACGATTTCATTACGTATTTGCAAGCAATCTATCTGTGCACTATCCAATCAAGTACCTACTGTGGGTTTTGGGCACTTAAAAGGGAGATCTGTAGACCAAATTATATTGTGCTGTAAGTATAAAATAACACACTGAATCCCAAATATTTAATACAAAAAGAAGTACAAATCTGTCACTAATTTTTAATATTGATTACATGTTGAAAATATAATATTTTAGATATGCTGCATTAAAGTATATTAAAAAATCAACATATAAAAACCCAAAAGCCTGCCTATATACAAGCAATGAATAATTAGAAAGTCCAATCACAATAGCAACAAATTCAGTAAAATATTCAAGAATCAACACAAAAGAAATGTGTAAGGCTTTTAGGCAGACAAGATAATATGAAATCTGAATTAATATAGAGGTACAACATATTTCTGGACAAAAAGACTGAATACTACAAAACTTCCCACACATTAATCTAAAATTCAGCATAATCGCTATCAAAATAGACAGAGGAATTTATATAATACTTTGTAATACAGTGTAAATAAAACATTGCTGGATGTGAAAATATGTAAGACAAATTTTTGAGAAGGACTAACCTGGGGAAGAATGCTCCTAGTTAGACAGCAAAATTTTTATAAAGCTCTGGTCATTTAAAATAGCTCAATGAAACAGATATGCATTCAGAAAAATGAGTTTGAGAATTAACCTTATGATACAGGTAGTATTCCAAATCACTAAGAAGAAGATAAAATTCTATAAATGTCTTTGGGACAATAGAATTTAATAATTTTCTCAGTACTGAACTATCGAAGCATGTATATAAGCCTTGACTTGAGAAAGCCTTTTTCTCAAAATTCAACAAGATATAAAAAACAATAATTTGACTACTTAAAAAGTAAATACTTTTATGTAATTAACTGTATTATAAACAAGACAAGTAACAGAGACAGAGAAAACATATGCAACATATAAAACAGAAAAGGGTTTTGTTTTTTAAAAAGACCTCCTGCAAGGAGAAAGAAAGCTAACAGTCCAAAATAAAAACAGGCAATAAAAGTCCAAAGCAACTAAAAGAGCAAATTAATTAATTTATACAGTGAGATGATCCATGAGAATAGAAGTTTTTTAAAGATGTATGACACCCAGTATGGTTAAAGGTACAGAAAATTACCAACAGTGAGGGATCAAAGTGGTACAGAATTTTTGGAAGACGTTTGGCAGTTCTCATTAAATTAAAAGTGTACATTCCCATCAACCCACCAATTTTTTTCCTTGTGCTAGAGAGCATTTGAACAGGTACACAAATATTCATGTACAGGAATATTTCTGTAATTTGTTTATAATTGTCAGATAGTAAAAATAATGTAGATGTTCACCAAGAGCAAATGGTTAATGAACTGGTTAATCCATACTATGGAGTACAATATACAGAGGTAGATATCAATGGATTCACAAGGAAATATCTCTAAGGTATGCTGCTAAGTTAAAAAAAAAGCAAGTTGCTGAAAAGTTGAGGTTAATAATTTAAAAATCACTCGCCAAATATATGTACATATGTGTAGGTGTGTGTATTTTAAAAACAGGAAGGACAAAGTGTGCATCATACTGGGAACAGAAATTACCTCTGGCATGGAATTCAAGGACTTCCACTTTATTTGTATATTTAACTTTTCTGCAATAAGAATATATTTGCTTCATTTATTTCTTTAAAAATAAATGCAAAAATAACAAAATTAAAATAACAGAACAATATAGGCCCAATCAGTATAGATTATGTAGAATACGGAAAAACCTCATCAGTTTAACATTAAGTGAAAGGCAAATCACATAACAGTGAGTGTGTGTGTGTGTGTGCGCGCGCGCGCGCGCGCGCACGTGCTTGTTCGCCCACACACACATAAAGCTCCATTTTTTAAAACAACTGTAACTCTACATATGTAAATGCACCTACAGGTGCCTGACAGGGTGCTCTGTTCACAGTGGTTACCTCTGGTCACAGAGAAGACAGGAGTGAAGGTGGCTTTAAGGTGTCTCATTTTTTTTTTCGGTGTTTACTTGTTTGACTCATTTACAACATAGATATATTCAAACATAACTTAAGCAACTCAGAAGCAATAAAGAAAGAAGTAAGGAAAAAAAGAAAAACTCCTGGTAATCAACCCTAGAAAATGACGAACACACACTGGGGCTAGAGATAAAGCCCTACGGTTTTTATTTTTACAAAGCGCCTCCTGATAATTTTGGAGGGCAGTCACCAACATATTCATGCTGATCAGATCTCGTATGGTGGCAATGGGCATGATATTTTAATATCACTTATTACAATAAGGGGCAGTGTGTTTTCCCCAGAACCCATCAGCTCCAAGTCAAGTTGTTGTCCTTCCATCTTACTTGCACAGTGTGCAGCCCACCATCCCATGCAGGAGTCAAACCAGCAACCTAGTTATCAACAGCACACACTCTAACGAACTGAGCCATCCGGCTGCCCATCGGCAGCTCAGCTCAAGTCGTTGTCTTCAATCTAGTTGCAGAGGGCGCAGCTCACTGGCCCATGTAGGAATCCAACCGGCAACCCTGTAGCTCAGAGCTCGCATTCTAACCAACTGAGCCATCCGGCTGCCCAGCAGATGCCATTTTTATAAGAGCACCTTTGTTAAGGAATGCTTTTGTAAAGAAATTTAACATGGATAGCAAGTTAAGCAAAACTCGTAGATTTGATTTTTCCAACTAACACAGGCAGATAATTTTTATTTCTTTTTTATACAGCAAACAATTCAGTGAGAACATTTGTTTCATTTTTTACTGAACACATGGTATGAAACTCCCTCACAGATAGCCTATCAATATATCATTGCTTACGTAATTGTGGTCCTGAAAATCTCGAACTTTTTCTGTGACTCACTGGAATGATTTCACGACTAACTCTTACGAAGCTTTTACTTGGAAGAGCAGGGGGGTAAACAGCTCACCCGCCCAAGTTTCAGAGGTCCCGAGGGGAGCATACAGGGAACCTCAAAGTGCCCGGCTACCTGGTATAAACCTTCAGTGAAGGTACAAGCAAACTTGGGGCCCAGGCCAAGAAATCAGCAGCAAGAACTTATTATTATTATTATTATTTTATTATTGTTATTGTTATTATTATTAATGTAGGAAGGATTTTAAGATGATTAAGGAAGACAAAAAAGTTTCTGTTAAGTATTGTGCTCCATTATTTTCATTAGAAAAATCTGTATACTTGGATTAAGAACTATCAACTAAATAAAATAACTGATCATTACACATTACAAATTTAAATTTATTCAAAACAATGTTCAAAATATAGTTGAGAAACTTGAGACATTTAGTAAGGAAATAAAAAATTATATAAGTGTAACCAATAGCCCAGTATTATTTGCTTTGGGACTGATTTGTTGTTTATCTTGACATTTAAAAAAATTTCCAGTCACTTCCTTCTACTCAGAGCATGCTCCGTAACTCTCTAACCCTATATGTACTACTGCATGTTCCAGGGTTGCAAGCAAAAAAAAAAAAAACACAATTAGAAAGCTCAATCTGCAACAAAAATAATCACAGAATGCTCTCCAAGGTAAAACATAAGTGTTTGAGGGCTTTTTGTTTTTTTGGATTCTCTTCGCAGCTGTGTATGCTCATTCCTGGGAGAAACAAGAATTGACTACCACTGGACAAATTTCACAAACAAAATTCTGATTCTCTTTTCGCACAACTTCACTCTCCTTTTTTTTTTTTCCCCTTTAAGTTTTTCCAAGAGGGCTGAGAAGCTGCTTACAATGTCAGCTAAATTAACATTTTATTGAGAAGCTATCCCCCCACTCCACCCACAAACACAGCCCTCCTTCCCTTCTCTGGTAAACATTACGGATATAATGCCTTTCCGTATAGGCGAAAGGAGGCAGCCTGCCGTTGCCTACACTGTAGTTTAAACTGGCCCATAATACTGGCCCAGAACTCTTCCAAAAGTTCATTTCTTTTTGCTGATCCAAGCCTCTGATCTATGACCCAAGAATCTTAGTGGAACTGCATTTTCCTGTTGGCAAAAAAAATTTTCTCTCTACCAGAAAAATAAGGGAAAGTTACAGTATATTTCCTTCTGTTCTAAGAACCAAATTAAGGATGGTCTCCAAAGTTTTTTAATTGTATCCCTCAGGTCCTCCAAATAAACTTTTAAAATAAAATTCATCTAACTAAAAGCTGAAAAGTATTGAGATTAACTAAAACAACAAATGTGGTGTTGATGCTTCAATCTTTTTCAAAGTAGTGTCTCAACATTATTCATCCTTAACAATAAAAACGTGAGGAAGATACAAAGTGTGACAAACTGAAACATCAACAAAACTAATCAGCATGGAGGGGAAAAAAAGAACTTGTTTAAAAAATGTTGAATTCCAAAATAAACATTATTTTATTAAGACAACGAAATTACTTTTTTCACATTAATAAACATGCTACTTGCCAAACTATAATTGAGATTTCCTCTATCTAATATATATGTTACAAAACACTAATTATTCAATCAGAACTATACAAAAAAATAAGTAATACTATACAACAGTCATCCATAGTTATAATAATCTGCTAAAAGGGTCATATTCATATATTTGAACCTGTAATATTGTCACAAACCAGATATCATGAAAGAAGTAAGAAGGCAGGTCAGCTATTAGAAGCACAAATGAAAATTCTACTACAGACATTTCAATCAACACAGATAAGCCACCAGTGAATCAGTCAATAAATACATAGTGAGTGCCCATTAGGATTAGGCCCTATGTCAGGTACCAAAAATACAAAGTAGAAAAAAATCATACCCTGCTTTTGAGGAAGTTAACAGCTGACAGGGGAGATGAGCCTTCAAACAATTTTAATTGCCATAATGATCCAACAAATACGTCTATTTCAAACATGCATGTGTTTCCTATGTAAATGCAGTGAAGTAAAAAGAAGACAGTTTCACCAATGAAGGTGCTATTGAATATGGATTCCAGGGCTAATACTGTGGCAGAGTCTGCTAGGTACCTGACTCCAATACCATGCTCCTTTTCTTCCTTTTTGAATAAAATGCCCAGGGATTTAAAGCTGGATAGGGCAGCATTTCCTAATCTTCCTCACAGCTAGCTACGGCCACATGACTAAATTCTAGCAAATGGGATATCACTGGGAGGAGCATATGCAACTTTTCAGGTATACCCTTAAAAGAAAGCTGTTTTCTCTTGATATCCTCACCCTTTACATGGGCTGCAACCCCAGTAGAGAGGAAGGGAGACAGATTTGACTTTGTGCATGAGTACACTACCCAGGGGACTGGGCAAAACAAGATAGTAGGAACTCTAGTCCCTGGATGACCTCAAGAAGCAACCCTGCCTACACCCCTGGACCAACTTAGACTTTTATACGAGAGAGACGCAAACCTTCTTCTGCCTTGTTTAAGCCACTGGTATCCGATCTCTATTAAAAGCCATACCAATATCCTAAATAATATAATTATGTATTTAAAGTTTCATAATATTGCTTGGTTAGAGACTTTTTGTAACAAATACGTTTTAAAAATTCTTTGCCCTTCATAATTTTTAAGAACTTTTAAAGGTAAGTATAGATAAATATGCTCTTGTAAAAATTACAGACAGATCCCATGTACCCTTTATTCAGTTTCCTCAAATGGTAATATTTTACAAAACCATAATACAATATCACAACCAGGATATTGACATTGATAAAGTCAAAATACAGAATGATTCCATCATCAGTTAGGAACATCTGCATGGGAAAAAAATTGTTTAATGATTACAACTTCTTTGAAGTTGATTTCTTTCAAAGGGTCTCAGCTAACCTCTATTCCAGCTGCACAGAAAAATTGCTGTCTCCAAATATATACTGACTACCTGTGCATTTTATTCATTCAATTCATCATTTATTAAGGGCCTGCTACAAACTGGGCAAAATGCAAGAAACTGGATTAGGCGCTGATAAACCCAAAGACAGTGATGCTGTACCCATGTACAGTCTAAAGCGAAAAGGCCATGAAACAGAGACAAAAAAATACATAAACTGCAATAAGTTTGTAGGAGAGAAAAAGAATGTTACCTAAATGTCATGATGATCCTTGAAGAAAAAAAAAAGTTTAGAAATCTACCAATGAATAGAAACAACCATTGGTTTATGGACTTTTTTACAAGTTTACAAAGTCAACCAAACCAAAGATGCCATTGCACTTCCTTCCTTTTTAAAAATTTCTTCCATTTCTCTTTATTTTCTTGCTTGATTGGAAAATCCTTTGAGGTCCAGATCACATCTGTTCATTCTAATACATGAAGTAAAAAATAACGATTCTCTCTTCTCTGCTCTCACAGAACTTTGGTTACTTCTCTATCACTGCGCCTACCACTGTCTAACTGGGTAATGTATGTCACATACGCACAGTCTTTCTGTGGACTTCTTGATGGAAAAGACCTCTATCTTTTCATGTTTTATGTTCTTTGGAAGGCTCCAACTTACAAACTTAATTTGCTCCTTTATTTACTTACTTCACTTTACTTTTTTACTTCACTTACCAAAGTGTATAATAAATAACACAGATTTCATATTTGATATTTTAAAAGTCTATAAATATAGATTTTTACATTTGCTATTTAAAGGAAAAACATATTATTTTTGAAGTTCTAAATATAGGTGTCAAGAATTGGCTTTAATCCCATTATTTTAAATTATATACTTTAATGTTGATGAGGGTACTAGGGGATGGGTACCTTCAGACACTAGTGGTAGGATTGTAAATGGGCACCATCTTTAGGAAGAAGAATGTGGCGATGTGCATCACAAGTATTAAAAACATGCAGATTTCTTGGCCCAGCAAGTCCAATTCTACAATTTATTCTATAGAATGAATATAAAGATCACATTAAAGGGCTATTCTTCTTAAGACTCAGCAAAAATGTATACATTTAAATAAAAAAATAAGAAAGAATTGGTTGGGTTAATTGTGACATTATTCATCAACACAATTAAAATCTAAGCCCATGGTTAGAACTACAGGCATAGCATCCAGAATATCAACAAGGTTAACATTTTCCCAGAATGTCACATAGTTTTTAAAATCAAAACTTCCTAGAATATATCACTCAGTTTAATGCTTTTCAACAATTTTTATAAAATAATCTTTTATATTTACTTATATCTCCAAAACTCAAACATTTTAAATAAAAGTTTGTGGGAGAGCAAATTTCATTACAAAGACAACTGGTATGGCAGAATTGTTGACATTTTTAAAACTGAACTGAGTATAAAAAGAAAAGAAAAGAGATGTATGTCTCAGATGTTTTTGGTACTAAGAGGATATCACGGCATAAATGCCAGTGTGAGCCATCTCCAGCAATGGGCACGCATACTAAACAGGTTTCCATAAGATTTTTCACACTGAGCCTTTGATTTTGTTAAGTGTTATACACTAGAAGCAAAAGCTGAAAAGGTGTTAAAGAAAATTCTGGGAAAGGAAGCAAAATAAATGAGGAAAAAACTGACTAGAATGGAAGAGAATATGTTACTATTTATAAAGCAACTGTTCACAATCATTATTTGATAAAAAAAACATGATTTAAGCATTTTATATAAGACACACTAGTTTGTTACTTAAATATAGGCCTTTAGTGTACTTTAGGAAACTAGCTGAATATTTTGGATTATTGTATATATTGTAATTGTTAAAACTTAAAACAATGGTAAATAGGCTCCAGATGAGCATTTTTAGCAGAATGTCTAATTTTCATTAATGGATTACCACTGTTAAGTGGTAGATATCTGCATCGTATAAACTATATTGGAGGGCTGGCTGTTAGGGTTTGATTACAAAGAGACACAGGGGGTCTTTCTAGGGTGCTGGAAATGTTCAATATCTTGATTATGGTGGTTATTATATGACTGTATGTACTTGTTAAAACTAATAGAAATGTGTATACAACAGGGAAATTTTACTGTATACAAATCATATCTCAGTAATCTTGACTCCACCCTTTCCCTCTCCAAAATAGTGTTAGCATGGATGTGGAGCAACTGGAACGCTCATATACTCTAGTGAGAGTGTAAATTGGTACAAATGCTTTGGAAAATAGTTGTTTAATTATAATTACTACAGTTGAATGATGCACAATTAAAATCAAGCAAATCCACTAATTCTTATACCCAACAAAATGCTTACATATGTGCAAAGACGTGTAAAAAAATGGACAGAGCAGCATTATTTTAATAGCCAAAAGTTGGAAATAAATTGAATACACATTACATATAAAGGATAAATAAAATGTGGGGTAGTCTTAAAATGGAATAATATATAACAATAATAAAAATGAACAAACTATGCTTCATGCAAAAACTTGGCTGAATTTCACAAATAAGCAAGAGAAGGAAGGCACAAAAGAATACATAGTATATGATTCCATTTATATAAAGTTCAAAGCCAATCTATAGTGCTAGAAGTTGGGATAGTGGTTTCCTCTGCCACTGAGAGGGGAAAGTGATTGGGAGAGTGATTAGGAGAGTGTGTGAGAAAGGTTTCTGGGGTGCTGGAATTACCTGACCTGACTGGTAAGTACCCGTGTGTTCATTTACTTGATGACAATAAATTGAGCTATACACTAATTGTGCACTCTTTTGTATGTCACATTTAAATAAAAATGTTTACCACTAAGAAAAAGAAAAAACAGTATGCATCCCTTTATTTTAGATGACGATGACAGGTATATACCACAATGCTCAAAGTCGTTATCTTTGATTACCAGAACTAAAAGTGCTTTGTTTTGCTCATTATAGAATGTTTTGATTTCTAAAATGAGCATGTAGCAAAAGAAAACATAAATTGAAAAAAGTTCACAGGATATCCTTAGAACAATATTTCTTAAAAGAAATATATTAAAATGCTTGTTTGATGAGGGAAAAATCATATTTCATGTTATGTCATTATTAAAGGGCAGAGTCCTCAAGTACCTCTTTTTCTATGTAATTAACTTATGTGTTGAGAAAACATGATCTCTAGTAATTACTTTTGTTATTTTAAAATGACTGCAAA
>NW_017731536.1:2848372-2850910 GCF_001890085.2 Hipposideros armiger
TTCTAGTACTGTGAGTTTTAGAGTCCTGCAGGGGAAAAGTGTCCCCATAACACTTCCCCAATACATGGTCTCTAATCCCTCAGCACCATGGCCATCCTTCCATCTGCTGGACTGAGGTACCCCCAAAAAAACAAAGAACAAAGTTTAAGTATGTGTGTTCATGATGGAAGAGAAACATAAGTTGTTTTCTACAAGCTTTAACCAGATACAACCATTCACTCCTTCTTCAGCTGAGGAAACCCAACAATGTAATATGTCACCCCTGTGAAAATTACAGGGCTTTACTATGTCTACAGTTTTCGCTGTTACTGCAAACACCCAAACACTCAAAAACAAAGAATAAACTTTATTACCTTTAACAATACCAGCGACGGGGTGCTAGGTTAGCTCAGTTGGTTAGAGCGTGGTGCTGATAACACCAAGGTTACTGGTTCAGTCCCCGCATGGGCTACTATGAACTGCGCCCTCCCTAAAAAAGTCAACTATGCCATTGTAGCATGGAAACAATGTGTAACTAATGACCAGGGCTGTTCCTCAATAAAATGAAAAAAAAAAATACCAGTGACGAATAACAACCCATTTGGAATCTACAAATAAGCTTATACATAGCAAAATCTTAGACTAATTGCCTATGTTAGCATTCACGTTCCACTTGTGAAGAAGTAAATATAAACCAAATGACTGCAGATGTAATAAAGTGTATATTATAGATTTATTACTACCTTCACTAAGTCATTTTTTCCACATAGGTCTCCAACTGTTACTTTTCTGGGAATTAAAACTGGTTCCATACTAGATGGCCTCAGATAAAAGAATCTGTGAGTAACTAACTACTATTCCCTGGTTGAAAGTGATATTCAAGGAAAGATGGAAAGACTTTCTTCCCCAAACTCGGACCATTTCAGTGTTACTGATAATACCAAGAAGAAAGCTTAAGTGATAGGGGATTGGTGTCCCAGACTTTACAATGTCATCTATCACCAAAGAAGAAGACGGGAGCATGGGAGGCACTAGGAAACTAGAATCTGAAAGGAGAGAACATGCATAAATACTTTTAAAAGATGATTCCAAATTAACAAATCTAGAAGGTTCCCAAGGCATAAACGACCAGCAAACAAAAGTTACAGGTAGTAAATGTGGAATATGCAAATACAAGTGAACACTGTAGATTGGAATGGTCTAAAAGTACTCATGAATTTGAAAAGATTATTCCCAAAGCATTCAATTCAATAAGCAGTTAAAACACACACTAACTCTAGTAGTTTCCAAAGTGGGTAAGGAAAGAAAACACTAGAGCTGTTTCATCTAAAAAATATGAAGACACTAAGCTTTAGCCGCACATATTATCCAGACTGGCACTGGTGCCCACACTGAGCCCATCTGTCAGGAAGTCATGTGTCAGGCCGGTAGCCCAAGTATCCTGACAAGAGTGGGGTCATGCCCACAAGGGAGTGACAGAGGCACTCACTCCTCCTCTTCCAACATAATGAGAGGTGTTGTGGTTTACTGTGCTTAATTATGTTATCTAGGTTTAACTAAACTGACTCTCATAAAAATCTATTTTAAAAATAATGGAACCATAAAACTGTTTTTAAACTTCCTGGCAAAGAAATCACAGACAGAAAAAACATGTATTAAAGATTCAAATACAAGCATACAGCACAAAAAACAGCAGAGGCCACCCTTCTATAATACTACCTCTGTGGGCTCTCTGTTAGCCATTTTGTAAGCTGAAAACAAAGGCAATGTTAATCAGATCTCTGAAGAAAACTGCCTTCCATCACCAAGACAGATCCACTATTATTAACAATGAACATGGCTCTAAATACATACTGTTCCTTGAGACATTAAATAATGACACTACAAAGCCATGACAATTAGCAAGACATTTAAAAACTCATTCAGATGATTACTAATAATTTTTCTTATCAAAAAGATTTCCTTTAACAATTTCTTATTGTTAATAAATACAATTTTAAATACTTTATAAAGTTTTTATTTATCTTACCCTTTGTAAAATGTCAAATTGTAGAGGGCTCATAATGTACATAATATATTAGTATAACAATGCATTATATAATTTGTAAATCAATTCACTTAAATTGAGGGTCTGCTTTAAAAGCTTATACTGATGGGATGTACGATCAATGACGTTTAAAGACCACCAAGCTCAAGGGACTGTTGGGGGGAGGAGGGGTGACAGAAGAGAAGGAAAGTGAGGGGGAAGAAAAAGAGAAGCTTTTGCCATTTAATTATGATCTACACAAATTACCACATTTAAATCTTACCAAGCATTATTATCCTTCACCCAATTTTACAGATAAATTAAAACTCAAAGAAGCTAAGTTCCTTACTCATGGAACAGAGCTAAGCAGATCTGCAGCCATGTTGTTCTAAGTCTAAAGCAGATGCTTGCATCCACTACCCTCACTGCCTTTCTGGCTCCACAGCAATAAAGGGGGCCCCCTGGCTTGAACTACAAGTGTCAAACTTAACCATAGATCAGACCTTCAGCAGCTGGGCTAGAACAGGCCTCTA
>NW_017731536.1:2851480-2895407 GCF_001890085.2 Hipposideros armiger
GACCCCTGTGAAAGGGTCATTTGACGCCCAAAGGGGTCGTGACCCACAGGTTGAGAACCGCTGCCATACAGTAACACCCCGGTTAGCAAGCATAATTCATTCCGGAAACAAACTACTCGTGTTGCAAGACATCGCTCTTTTACCAAGTTAAAATGTATTATTAGGCTGGTGCAAAAGTAATGGCAAAAACCGCTATTACTTTTGCACCAACCTAATAGAAATGTTTGCTTGTCTTGCAAAACACTCACAAACCAAGTCACTCGCAATCCAAGGTTTTTATGTATGTTTTTGGTTTTGCTTTGATTGTTTTTGTTGGCTCTTCTACCTCTGTCCATCTTCGTGCTGTATCTGCATTTCTTGATTTCCCCCTAAGGAAGCATCTCTCCTAGGCCTTCTGCCCCTTTCTTATGGTGAGTAAACATGTAAATGTGTCTCTTTGGCAGGTATGTATGGATTCCTCAAGGAATGAATTGTTGTCACTACATTTAAGGTGCCCATAATCTTAAGAGAGGAGACAGGCAGGAATGTCATTCATTCTATACAATACAATTCTAGTACTGTGAGTTTTAGAGTCCTGCAGGGGAAAAAGAAGGCTAGCTCTGCTGGGGCATTCCAGGAGAGCTTCCCAAAGAAGGCTGCCTGTGATGTGGGATGTAGAGGGAGTGACAGGTCTGCAGGTGCAGGATGGAATGGTATGGAACAAAGCCGGTAAGGTGTAAGGGCAGGCTGCGAGGGGCCTGCATGGCTGTGCTTCTCGAGGTGGCCCCACTGCCCAATCCTGAAGGACCACAACAGGCCAAGAAATCAAGTCCTTTCTGATGTTCTTACAAATGATGACATATGACGGTATAACCTTCATTTTTGGTTTATGTATATTAATACTGATCCATTAACTTACTAAGTCAGTTATGGGATATTGTATTCGGTTTTCATAAACCGAGTGAAAACAATTACTTGAGTTTACAGGAGAACCTAAACCAGCCTCCAGACCTACAGTCCGGCTGCTACGCAACGCTTGTTGGTGCTGTAAAGTTCTCCGTGTCCACAGGTGTTTGGGATTCCTGCGTTTGGGAGAGGGATGTTCCATTACGAGGCCACACCCATTTTGAGTTGGTCATGGTCTTCAACTAACATATTTCAAGCTTTTGAAGTTCTACATTTCTGTGAAATTAGCTTCAAAACGATCAGTTAAGATGGTTGTGGGTTCTCTGGTTGATTCTCTGGTCAAACTGATGCATAACTGATAAGACCCCAGTGCCAGTAAGATGCCCTTCCCCTGCCAGGATACAACTAACCAGCAGGACAGAGGGGGGCGGGGCACTCACAGAGCTCTGCATCCTTCAGATAAGACACTTCCCTTCTAAGGCCATGAGACCAAAAGCCTCACCAAGACAAACTGGCAAAGGCTATAATTAGAACGGATTCCCTACCTTCTCCTAAAAGATCATAACTAATCGTATTATGCCTTATACTCCTGTTGATGTTGGTCATCAAAGAGACCTAAAGCTACATCAAACCTGGGCTCAACGTCACATGGTTCAGTACGTCCCGTACCCTGGCCTGCTCTCCCCATCCTGACCCTTCAACTATACCCTCTGGAACTCACATGGTTCATCAGAAAAAAATCCTCTGTATTTTGAGGCTCAACCTCTTGGAATGCCCCTGATCTAACAGAAACCTGGGTGGTTTCCTGAGGACAGTTATTTCTCAGAAGACTTTTCAAGTGGTAACTTGCTTGTTCTCTCTCCACAACCTATGCACCACAGAGACAACTCTTCATTACAGCTTCTGAACCATTTCTCCTCTGACATCCCAGCTCCCTTGAAACATCCCATCAGACTATACTACCCATCGACCCTTCTTGCTCCAGTCATCTACAGACATCACTGTCACTTCTGCTCTTTTTCAAGGAATCTGAGCACCTGGCTCACTGTCTTTCCCTCCACACTACTCCAGTCCTTCTTTTCAACTTTTCAACATACTCACAGTCAAGCCACCCAACAATATGGCCTCTAAGGCTTGTTCTGCTTGTTCACTTCCTCTAATCTGCCCCAACATATCCTGCCTAAAAACCCTCTTATAGTATATTATCTAAAACTGATAATAGCACTACCACTGCATTTTGAATTCATACATTCCACTCTCTGACTACCACCTCCCAGCTTTCCAGGTCATCCCTCTAGTACCCTTCGAACAATGTTTTCCCTGATGGGTTCTCTCTACCAGTTTTTCCGTGTCCATCACCACCCCCATGTCCTCGCTTTCCCCTTCACCCAGGTAGGATTCCGTGGATGAGCACCAGGATCACTCCACTCCCTTGCATACTCCGTCCCAACTCCCTCACTCCTCTTGTCACCCCCATCATATTTGCCTAGCAACATCCCAACCTTCATCATATCCAACTCTCCACCTTCTCCATGTCCCAAAGCAACTATATGCATACATAGCTGAAGAACAACATGCAGCCATTCCAAATGCTCTAAGTTCATCACCACAGATTTCAAGTGGGCCCTCAGCTCTGCCCACCAATCCTACATTTCTCTAATCCCCAGGGGAATTACCTCCCCTGCAGCTCTCTCTCTCTCAGCTTCCAACACCAATCCCCAATCTTCATGCTCAGCTGACTCTCACAGAGTCAATCAGAGAATTATCCTGTGTTTCCACCTTAAAATCTATAAACCCATCTGCATCAACATGTACTATACTCTGCCTTCCCTTCTGTTATAAAAGAGTGAATATTCTTTCTCCTCTCTTTGGGAATGTCATTCTCTCTATCTGCAATAGAATGTAAGCTCTATGAAATGCAGGCATTTAATATTTATAGAACTGAATCACTCTTATTACAGTGTACAAACATGTTGTACCATTTCCCAGCCAAAAACAAAAAAATCAAACCTCCCTAGAATCCATGTCCCCTTCCAGGTGCTGCTTTATTTTTCTGCCTGTACTCTGACTCCCATTCTCCCCTCAATCCATTCCAGTTAGCTTCCTTAAACACCACTCTACCTAAGTAATTCTTGACAAAGTAACTTCCATCTTAACAAATTCAACAGTCAATTCTAAGGCCTCACCTATTTCAGCACTCACTTAAATCTGCATGAAGTTGTCCATTTAAGATTTTGTACTTTATTGCACCTATGTTATGACCTAAACGTTAGAAAACTTCAACGAAAAGATTTCAGAGTGGATCAGATACAGTTGGAAAGAGAATCAGTGAACTGAAAAATAAATCTGAAGAAATTACCCAGAATGCAAAGACAGAAATGGAATTAATTCTAAGAGAGATTAAGAAATATGAAGAACAGAATGAAAAGGTCCAACATCTGTCTGACAGGAATTTCAGAAGTAAAAAAAAGAGACATAACACAACAAAAGAAAACTGTAGATCACAAAAGCTACCAGAAAATAGACATCTAATGATCTCCTCCATCCCCCTCACCCCTCCAAGGTCACAAAACTAGAAGGCTTAAATCCAGGTTTCAGGCTTTTTGCAACATATCACATCACTTAGAGAGGAGAGAAAGAAAAATACAGTTGGCTAGGGAACTCCATTAGGCTTAAATCATGGATATGCTACTTCTCCAACTGAGATTCATGAACTCTTAGAGACAGTCCATGATGTGCTAGGAATAAGCAAGGTCAGAAAACAAACATGGTCATTTTTCCTGGACCATTAATTTTACACAAAGATTTCAAGGAAGTTAATTAAGTCATTGAACTGGCATATAATTCCATCTTAATAGTAATAAAACAAACATGAATATGATGACCAAAGAACTTAAAATGTGCATTAATTTATGAGATAAAATATGAAACATGAGCATGTGCCAAGTGGCTTCCGACAAACTCCTAGGTCCTTAAGGTTATGTACTCATTTGCCTTAGCTGTTATGGCTAGGCTTAAAAAGCCTATTAATGGCTCTAATAGCTTTCTCAACAATGTGTGAATTACTATAATTAGCAGAATTCCAGATCTGTTTAACAACAATGAAAAACATTGCGTAATGCACTGTTTTTGTTGTGTTTTACTCTGAGATTAATTGTTTCATTTTGTGGCGAGCATAACAAAAATACTGGGGGATTAAGGACACAAGTGCTACATAGAGAAGTGCAAGGTTCTATCTCATCCCACTGTTTTCTGGGTGCTAAGGGGTTCTGAAGATCACTCCTAAAAATAGCTCAGCCTAGAAAGCTAATTTATTATACTACCACTTTGTCTTCTACCCACTATACATTATCACCCAAGTGTAGGTCAGGATTAGGGTGACAACTAATAGACTTGTGTAATATGGCTTCAACAGAAGTCCGAAAGTTGGTGCAGCAGAGCTTGCACGTTGCTCCATGATATTCAAGAACCAGACCCCTTTGTCTTGTTGTGCCACTGTGGGCAGTCGCCATTCCTAACTTTATGCATGCTCCAACGTGGCTACACCAGCTCCAGTCATCATATTTTCATTCAAGTCAGCGTTCCCTTTAAGAACTCTACCTTCAAGCAGCCCATACCATTTCTGCTTACATTCCCTAGGCCAAAACATAGACCATATGTGGTTGTTAAGGGGACTAAGAAGTGTGATCTATTCTTGGCATCCATGTAGTCAGCTAAAATGGGGGAGGTGACACACTAGCAGTCACTGTCATATCACATTTGAATTTGAATAAATCCTTTGCAATGTCCCCAAAATATGTCCCTTCTCCTTGAGATGATGGAACAGCTAGTTTGCCTTACATACCCTGTCTTATGAGTCCTTTAACTTAGCTCAGGAAAAATAACGGTGCCCAGATAAACCAGTGAGCTTTGTGAACAACATGAAAACTGGCAGAAGTACTGGTCGTCTTAGCATAACATCCTCCCTTTGAATGCTAGCAACAGGATGCCTCAAACATGTGCTATTAATCATACAGCAAAAAGAAGGAGGTAAATAACTTTAGCTGTTTTACAGCAAGAATTTGCCTGCTCTCCTGATTTGACCAATTCAGGAACTGAAGTTAATAAAAGTAACAGCTTGGATTTAAACTGCATCTTTCTTTAATAGGACTCAAACTTTTGAAGTATGTAATAATATGCTATTTCATTTTTGTAATGTACCCTAATGACAAGATAAAACTTGATATCATCTGCTCATTTTAAATGTCTCCTATTTTAATATTTAATTTGATGTATGTATATATACACTGAAAAAGAATGAGAAAAAATGGAAACAGTTGGTTTGTTAGTGGTAAAATTATAGCTAATCATATTTTTTAAATTTTCATAACTTCCAATGCTCTTTGTACAATAATGTTTTAAGACTTTATAAACATACACTCACACACATGTATATCTTACATGCTAAAGGATACAGGAAAGATAGATGGTATCATGAAAACATCACTGCTTTGAAGCCACACATGATTTTAAAGTTCAGTCTTACCACCTATTAGGTGTGTGACAGTAGGAGAATTGTATAACTTCTGTACACTAAGGGTCACAGTTCTAGCCATTTAACGGCTGTTTGCTCTCATTTCTACCCCCTTTCCCATCTATGATCTACAGCATAGGGGGCTAGAAACCTGCAAACTACATTCTCCAAACTTCTTTGCCTGCTGGCTTCAGGATGGGGCTGACAATGGGAGACACTGGGAGGAGACTGGAAGAGGAAGAGAATGGAGAAGTCATTTTTCTTTCTGCTTCTTGTGGGGTCTCTAGCAGGTTCCAATGGCTTCCTGCTCAGGTAGTAAGACTCCTGTTGTAGTAGAACCAGCAGGTTCTCTTGCAATGCAATGTATATAAAGATGTTCACTAGTGTTATCTGCAATAGCAAAATACTGGAAACCAGCAAAATGACTAATCATTTTAATTGACTGATTAACTAGGGCGAGTCTATCAGATACACCATTAAAACTGTACTTATGAAGAAATATTAATGGCATGGAAAATACAACATCATGTCATATGACTAAGACAGGATTAAAAAGAAAAACTAGATTGTCATTAGCATCAGTCAGTGCTGTGACTGGAGAGCCAGACAAGGGCATGAAGAAAAATGCAGAATCAAATTGCTATCATTTAAATATCTCTGAGAGTTCTGGTCCCGCCAGACAGGCAGAATTTGAAAGAATAGAAAATGCATCCCAGCAGTAAAAAAAGCATAGTTAGAGGAGGTTGGCTTCACCTACTGGGATGGTTGCAGATTTTTGCTTGCACTACACATTCTCAAAGGTGGCATTATCCCCTCATGGGGGCAAAACTTGGAAACTTGATTTGGGAGCGGTTAAAAAACACTAACTCTTTGTATGAATAAAGCACAGGTATATACAGCACATAAACAGATATGAGGTATATTTGTAGTTTTAACTTTTCCTTTGGGAGTGGCAGTGGCATTTAGGAAGGAATAGTCTAAAACGGCTTCTTAGGATGATGACAATGGAGAAAAAGATTAAGGAACATTAGTCAATAGACATCTCCCTGAAAAATAAAACACTGGTGTAACGTGAACCCTCGGGTACAGGGGAGGGATGAAACAAACCCCACCTGAATGCATGGACCTGGAGCTCCCAGGTATTACAGGGACAACAGAAATGGCTCAGTGTACGAGTATAACCATCACAGCTATGAGAAAAACGGTCGTGGTGGATGAAACACCAAGACGTAAGAGAATATAAATGTGTAAAGAATATCAAAACACTTAAAAGAAACAGAGATCCACTATATTGGATTTACAAAAGTGGAAAGTGTTTTGAGTGGGCATTTTAAGTGATTAATATGCTCGGCAAAGTTAAGTAAATGAATCCAAGTGACACAGCTAGTAGAAGGCAGGGCCCGGTTTCCAGCTCAGACCTATCTAATGCCAAAAGTTATATTCTCTTCCAACCCACTGGAATCTGGTGAGAATGGTGAGCTGCTTCTCTGCCTCCCTTTCTCTTGTCTATCCTCTGTCAAGTATGGGACCCCTAAGATAGTGCAGGAGTGACTCTGGAGGCTGGTAGACACCACAATGAATGGTACCTCCCTCTCTCTCCACCATTCACCCAATTGGATTCAATGGGCCTTCAAGGACCATGGTCTGGCTCACCGGTTATAACCAAGTACAAGAGGAGAAAAATGAAGAGACATTTACCATAATCGTACAAGGAAACATATTCTATTTTTACAAACAGGGAAAGGCTCGGAGAGGTTACAAAATTTTCACAAGGTTATAGAGCTAATTGGCTTGCAGTTAAAGATTTGAGCCCAGGTCTGGTCAGACCCACATTCTTCAGAATCTTACCTAGATTAGAAGCTAAAATATAGCTTTTTAATGAGCAAACTGAAATTTACAGCACTAACTCATCCTCATAGAAATTCTATGTTTCCGCAACAGTTTATTATAAAAACTATCAAACACAGAAAAATTAAAAGAATTATATAATACCCATATGCTCACTTCCTAGATTTTACATTAACATTTTGCTGTATTTGTGATAACATCACTGTCCATCTATGCATCCCTATATTCACCCATCAATGTCGCTTATTTGGTAATGCATTTCAAAGTAAGTTGCAGAAACATTTTAAAAGGGAAGTCTTTGAATAGCTCATAACACTAGACTTTAAAATATTATTTATTCATGTAAAAGGTGGTCTCAAAATTATACCAACAATAACTGAGGGTTTTTATTACCATTCACAAATTCTGTCAGCAAGTTACCATGAATAAATTCAACCTCTGAATGAATTCCAAACATCCATGCTGAAATTAATGTAAATTAAAACAGCTGCTAATAAAAGTTACACTCACTTGACAATGACAGAATTTAAGTTTTAAAGCAAGTCCACTTTAACTGCTTTTTTTCAAATGATTTACATTCTCAAAAAATTAGAATTCCATAATTTTAATATCCTTATTTTTAAAATATCTTTACTATTTTAAAATTCCACATTATATTATGTTACGGAAGTCTCAATCTGATTAAATCATTGGTGCCAAATAAACAACACTTACAAGCATGCCTTATAAACTTATTCCTAGGATTGCATCTGAAATTGATTGCTTTGTTCTATATTCTTTCTGATGAATATGAATGAATTTGTTCCCCAACTATTTGTGGCATAAAAGAGACCTCAATTTTCCCTTCCAATTTGTTAAGAATGAAATGAGAGTAGAGGGCGGACATATTGACTTTCAAAGCCATTTCTGGAAACTGGTTTAGGAGTGGCTGTCAGCAAATTACAAGGATAAAAGATAAGTCAATACTGTATTCTGATACCATGTTATTTCCAATGAATATCATTGAATAAACACCTTTTTACAAGTCTAAAATCTGAAATAAAACTTTTTTCAGAGAGCAATTAAAAGTAAAATAACTTGGGCCGCGAGTGGCGCGTTGGTTAAGAGCTGGCTTGGGACGCCAGCTCTGAGCAGCACGCCCCGGTTTGGATCCCACATGAGGGCCAGTGACACTGCCCTCTACAGCTAAGATGGTGAACAACAGCTTGACCTGGAGCTGGGCTGCCGTGAGCCCCGGCTGCAGTGGGCTGCCATAAGCTACCGTGTGTGGCCAGCAACCAGCGTGAGCGGCCGGCAGCCAGTATGAGCTGCCAAGAGCTGCCGTGAGCAGCGGTCTAGAGGCTGGCGACCGATCTGCCTCACCTGGGAAGAGCGCAATGATAATACCAACATGGGTCAGTGAAGCGACGTCCTCCACAACTAGACTGAAGAACAAAAAGGACAGCAACTTGTCTGTTTCCCTCCCCCAATTCCCCAGCACTGTTCCCATCCCCCAATTCCCCAATAAAATCTTTAAAAAAAAAAAGTAAAATAACTTGTGTTACTACTCTACAACTAAATACAGTCATTTTGTGCTGTAGATAAGAATCTAAATGCTCAATGTTTCCCTGCAAGGAACCGCTACAAGGTAACAGTAAACTGAAATTAACTATATTTTATTAATCACAAAATGAATGCAGTCCTGTAAATAAAGGAAAAGAGTCATTCTTTCACCTGCTATATAAAATATACTGAATCATTCCAAGTAAAAATGAACAAGAGTACAATTATTCTTTATAAAGCACTTTATTTTTTGTGAAAATTCAAATTCTTTATTAAGAAATGTTACAACTATGCCTGTTTCTGAAGGCCACATGCTTTTTCTCTTAACTGTAGTTTTTCTTTCTCCCAATGAGTCAGCCCAGAAAACGCCAAAAAAAAGTCATGTAATATAAATTACAACTATTGCATATCATACTTATCATAATGAATTCAATAATTCTTTCAATAACAGCAATTGGGAGAGATACGAGTTTTAATCTTCAAATTCTACTTTATTAAATTCTCTATTGCAGCATTTGCCTAAACAAACAATCACTACTTTGGCCTTCTAATTTGGCTGGGACACCCATCACTGCAAGCAAAGGAAAAAAAACATTTTTGATGGCTCATTCAAATGGAAAAGCCATATATCAGAAGTTATTGTGTAAAACCTCAGTACTTGTGATGGAAAGCACAGTTTGGCAGAACACACTTAATTAGGCTTGGCTCCTTAAAACATTAAATACCCAGTTACAATCACATTACAGTTTTGTCTTATAATGAAAAAATACGCAAGAAATTTCAACCCTTCCTTGTTTCACCCTTATTTTTAGGCATTAGAGGCAATTAAAAAACTTGAAAATATATTAAAAAACAAGGTAAAAGAAGCAAGGATAGAATCAAAAGAAGCACTGAATAAATGTTATAGCTTATCTTTCCTTCACATAATTCAACCTAATTCTTTTACTGACTATCGGAAGTTTTTATTAAAAATGTATCTACTATATAGTGAATATTTTCATAATTTGTTTATACTAAAAACCTGAGTAAACTTGTAAATCATTATAAGGTCACTGGCTTTTTCATATTTTTTTAAACAACAGTTATCTTTTAAATATTACTATGTAATATTTATAATGAATAGTGACCTTTGATTGTGTACCTACTATGTACCAGGCTCTTTCCTATACTTTCGCTCATTTGATTACCTCGGAATTCCTACCAAGCAAAGTATTATCCTCATTTTACCATGAAGAATCTAAATAGCCCCAAGAACACCTAGTTAGTCAATGGCAGGACTGGCAATAAATTCTAGGTCTATGTACTACTAACAACCAGAGCCTGATACTTGTACCTCTTCCATAATACCAACTTATCAAGATCTAGAGCCAGTCCCTCTAAAGAGAATATAAGTGGTAGCCTCCAAAATCAGAAAAGAAAATAATCTGTTTCAATCACAGAAATGTTTCCTTATACATTCTGGAATGACTTTAAAATATATATAATATTAGTGAGGCTATAATGAGCTGAGTGATCTACTTTGCCTACAGCCCTCACCACCACCACTAAACTAAGCAGGGTTGTAGTTTAAAATAATGACTGGGAGCCGGCCGAGTGGCTCAGTTGGTTAAGAGCGCGAGCTCAGAGCAACAGGGTCACTGGTTCGGTGCCCACATGGACCAGTGAGCTGCGCCCGAGCTGAGCTGCTGCTGAGCTGCCAACGGGTGGCCAGATGGCTCAGCTGGTAAGAGCACGTGCTCCTAATAAGGTTGCCAGTTCGACTCCCGCATGGGATGGTGGGCTATGCCCACCCTCAACTAAGATTGAACATGGCACCTTGAGATGAGTGGCCGTGAGCTGCCCACGGGCAGCCCACTAGACTTGGAGCTGAGCTAGCTGCGCCCTCCACAGCTAAGATTGAAGGACAACAACTTGGCTATTCCCCTTCCCCAATAAAATCTTTAAAAAATAAATAAATAAATAAATAAATAAATAAATAAATAAATAAATAAATAAATAAAATAAAATAAAATAAAGAATGACTGGGGCTCAAAGGTGCCTTACCTATCAACATACAAGAGACCAGTGGCCTCCCAAACAGAGAACTTCAGTGAGGAGAATTCCAGCATGACCTTCTTAATACCTATTATGGACTGAATGTTTGTGTCCCTCCCCCAAATTCATATAGTGAAGCCCTAACACCAATGTGATGATACTAAGAGCTGGGGTCTTTCGGAGGTGATTAGCTTTAGATGAGGCCATCATGGAGGAGACCTCATGAGAAGAGGCAGAGACACCAGAGCTTCCTCTCCCTGCCAAGTGAACACAAAGTGTGACCCTCCAAAAGCCAGGTATAGAGTTCCCCACCAAGAGCCCAATGTGCCAGCACTTGAACTTAAACTTCCCAGCCTCCAAAACTGTAAGAAATAAATGTCTGTTGCTCAAGCCAACCAGTCTAAAACAAATACATTATAGTAATCTGAGCTGACTATCTGTTACCATCATACTCCGTGCTCCATCACGTAACACATCACAGAGGTAAGGGTCTTCAGTCATTTACTTTGTAGAACATCTCTAACAGGGTAGGGTGATGTGCTTATATATTCAAGAATTAAGCATTCATTACCTTGATATTTAAGACTACCAATACTACTGATACTTTTGATTAGTTGAACATTTAAAATATAATTATAACTATCATAATTGGGTCAGCATCAAGATTTAATTAAAATCTTTGGCTAATTTTACAAACAAACTATCAAATAGAAAATATAATCTTTCAGATAAATTAGTGATTAAGAAATGGTATCTTAGTGATTGCTGTCAAGGCAAGTTCATTTAGGAAGCAAGGAGAAATCTCTTGTGGGCAATATCTATTTAACAATCAAATTTTCCTGACTTCCATTGGCCAAATTTTACACCACATAAAATGAAAAGCCAGGTGGAGAAAGAGCAAAAACATGGCTGTTATATTCAATTTAGTCAGCATTTCAAAAACATTTTTTACATCAATTTTAAAGACTGAGCAGACCAAAATGATAAAATATTGTCTTAATTGTCTGGCATAAATTTGTCAGAGGTTTTCTAATCACTAACTTCATCTACTTAACTTTATTTTCTTTTAAGTTATTTTGATTTCAATTAACAAGAAGCAGTGGAGCTTCAGAACAGGTATTTATATAAGGATAGATGCTATATAGTTTTAGAAGTGATTTTATACATAGTATCTCATTTATTCTTCACAAAAATGTAGTCCAAAAAGTCTTATATTTATCAGCTTTATAAAGTAGGATAGTGAGATTCAGAGTTGAAGAACCTAAGATCATGCTGAGCTGGGACTCCATCCCCAAATCATCTAATTCTCAATATCAAGCTCTGGAAATCCATCCTTATCCCCGAGAACTTCCAGGAACGAGGGAAGAGAAAAGACAGCTGAAAGGTTCCTGTGGTGTAATCCAAAAAAGGAGATAGGAGAGGAGGGGAGGGCCGGTAGGAACTCACGGGAGGCCTGCCCAGCATCTCCTGCCTCTAAGGGACTACAGCTCCCCAGGGAAGATCCCTGCACTGAGTCCTACAAGTCAGGGGAAACTGCAGGAATCCTCATTAACTCTAAAGTCTACTGCCTGGGAAAACCAGGCTACCGCCCCCACTGCAAATCCTCACTGGGGTTCCAGGAAATAAAATCTATTCTACATAGAATAGTCACAAAATCCCCAGTTATATTAATTTTCATTGTTATTTTACATATGCCACCCACAGAAACACCCTGCTTTCCACACAGGAATTATAAATGTGTCAACCCTCTCTCAATATGGTGCCAAGGACATAACCCTGAATAAAGCAGGAAGCCCAAAAATATTTTTTAATGATGATCTAGAGCTGAAAATAAGAGCAAATCTCATTCTTTGGCTGGCATTATGGACCACACCACACTTAACAAAACTATACCTGAGATACCATGAAAGGTCTGTACCTGTATTATAAAACCTGAAGGGGAAACATAGGACATAAAAACTATGGAAAAGGTTTACATGATAAAATTAACCATAGATTCACTAATAACTGAATATTATTTGTCAAAAGAGTTATGGGCATTTAGACGAGATTAATAAAAAAGTACAGTGTCTAGAATCAGGGGGGTTCAAGTTCTACTCTATTTCATGCTGGAGTACTGTACTCATGGGCAGATAAACTGGACCTCACCAACAACAGAGAGCAATACAGAAAGCAGTAAGATGAGAAACTAAGATAATACATGAGGAGCGGGTAAGCTAATCCATTAAAGCTGCCTCAAAACTAAGTATTCCTCAGCAGTTAATATTATTGGCTCAACGGTCTGCAATGATGGGCCCACAGAACAGACTCAAGCCAGGAAAGGGACCCACACCACATGAGTGGAGCCAAAATGGACCTGCTATATGCCAATCATCTAGAATGCTTACTGAAAATGTATATGACCAGGCCTCATCTCATGCC
Source organism: Hipposideros armiger (assembly GCF_001890085.2). Classification (NCBI taxonomy): domain Eukaryota; kingdom Metazoa; phylum Chordata; class Mammalia; order Chiroptera; family Hipposideridae; genus Hipposideros; species Hipposideros armiger. The sequence continues at coordinate 2,864,724 of NW_017731536.1, forward strand.
TAAAGGTGTAAGCATACGCATATGCATTTTTTAAAAGTATGCCAGGGGGTTCTGCTAATGTTTGGGAGCCACTGGAGGACCTTTATCATCATCTCTCCTAATCCTGGAATTCTATCATTCATTAAAAAAACAGATTAATTAAAACTGTGGCATTCTTTTCTAAACAGTAAAGTGATATATCAATTGATTCTTTTCCATTTTGTCAGCATATTATAGGAATTTCTACACTAAAAATCTAGAGAGGAAGGAACCCATTTCTTTTCTTACATTATGAAATTATGAATAGAGGCCTGTTTGCATGTACTATAAATATTCCCAGATAAAGTAATATATAAATGTATAATTCATTCTTACCACTTCCTATGAAAGAAATCACACTCGACACAGGTAAAACACTTTTTAAAGAAAGAACAAAATTTATACAAGTTTATTTTCATCACTCTCATTAACTGCAAAAAAAAATTTATCAGTAGTAATTAAAAAGTATTAATAATTCCTCCAGTTATTTATTACATTCTGATCAAATTTTGTCCCAGCACTCACTGTGACCTGGAGGACCAATAATAAACAGAAGGGAGAAGGTTACACGCTGCATCACGGAGCTTTTAGTCTAAGATAGATAAACTCATGAGAGTAGATAGGAGGAAACCTCGCTGTAAAAATTCAATGTATGTGCATCACAAATGATTCTATGCTTAATAAAGGAGATTTTTAAATACAGAGAGTAATTCCACTTTGTTATTTTTTACTGAGATAGAAACAAATGCCTACTTGATTTATTTGTAAGGGTAGCTGAATGTTAAATTTACTCAAGTTGGTAAGTGTACTGTGGTTGTGTAAGAGATAATCGCTTTTAGGAAGTACACATTCAAGTATTTTGGGGTAAATGGCTAAATTTTTAACCCTCAAATGGTTAAAAAAAATTGTGTGTGCGTAAAATATGATAAAGAGAGAATGCAAATATAAAACAAATGGGGTAAAATATTTACAAGTCATCTAGACAAAGGTATATTGTATTTGTGTAATATTTTTATTTTTGGAACTTTTCTCTAGATGTGAACTTTATTTTCAAATAAAGTTTTTAAAAAGAGGAGGAGGGAGATAAATGGGAAAATAATTAGCAAAATGTTGATAATTCTTGAAGATGGGTTGAGGGTAGATAAGGAGTTCATTTTACCATTCTCTTTACTTTTGTACATCTTTGAAATTTTCCATAATAAAATGTTAGTAAAGAAAAATAAGGAGTAGATAAAAATCATGTATGTAAAGTAGCTATTAAAATGTCTGGCAAACAGAAGTCATTTAATAAATGATAGACATGTTGTTATAAATGCGTTCACATCTACCTTGAGTGCAGATAAGTATTAGCTTTTGGTATTTAGTTACAAACGAGCATAACAAGTATTTTACTGACAGTCCACAGATGTAAGGCGCTCTGCTGGATACTGACTGCAGTGAACACCCTCGTGGAGGTCAAGAAGCAGATTATACACACAAGAGTCAGGTGGTGATCATGAAAGACACAACAGCAAAGTCCACGAGTCAAAGAAACTAAGCTCAAGTGCAAACCAATATCACCTAAGTGATCTTAGACAAGCAATATGATAACTAGGAACATCTCTGCATCTATCACATTAGAAAGTAAAACCATCTAGTTCACAAGGTTGCTATGAGAATACAGTGAGATACACAAAAAGTTGCTCTGTAAACTCAGAAGTGTTATAGACAGGTTAGCTATTGTTGTCTTGTACGTAGAGCCAACGTAGGGGGAATGACGCTTCTACATACTAACCATACCACATGGCAGAGTAAGTACCAAAGGAAAAGATCACATCTTGCTGGGAGAGAAAAAAGGAGTCTTTGTGGAGAAGGTGGTACTGGAGATGGACTTTAATGGATGGATGCGCAGAAATCAGTCAGAGAGGGGAGGAAGTAAGACTCTCGGTTAAAGAAATAACCCAAGCAAAGGCATGAAAAAAAGTGTAAGGCATGCAAGATATAACAGAGTTTTTGCTGGAGCCTAGGAAACAAATAATAGAATAACTAGAAATAACCTGAAAAAATGAGAATAAACTGAAGAAGGCCTTGCCTAACTCCTGTGAGGGCCCAGCCAGACCCAGTTCTAGCACAGGATTCTCCTCTTCCCCTGCCAGTGTCAACAAAACGTCACTCTTCAAAACTATGAAGTTTTCCAAAACAAGGCATGCTGTTTCAAAGGAAATAATTTCAGCAAAACATACAATACACATATTGCTATGCAAGGAAATACTTTCTATGTCCAGGAAAAATTCAATCCCAAGGAAAATGAGTATAATCCAAAAGAGTTTATAATTTGTATCTAGCTTTGCAACATGATTTCTTTTCAGTGAGGAACTTCCAGATCCCATTTGCTCAAGCCAATATTAGAATAAGAAAATTCCTTAACTACCAACCAAAAGATCGTCAGGAGTGATTACACAATTAAAGTCAAATTTTCTTTGTCAATTTCACTGATTTTCCTGGAATGTGGCTTACTTAAAAATTACATACTGGGGTCAACTTTATATTTTATTTAGCCCACAATACATAGGTGTGCTTTTCAGGAGAAATGTGCTTGTGTTGTTTTTATAATCCTTTGAGTCACATAATGTGAAATAATGAATAATTACTTTATCGTGACATACTTTTTACATGAATAATTTTGTAAAGATTTAGGAAGAAAGCTATATAAAATGTCTTTTGACTTGCACACTAAAAAATCATGTCTATTTTAACGCTTTTAACTGAATATTAAATTTTTAAAGGGTGCGTCTTTTAGACCATAGATTCATTGAAAGTAATATGGAAATAACCTCAGCAGTCATCTATCCCAACCTTCTCATTCAAAAAACAAGGAACCTGGGAGGTAGGAAAATTAAGGGGCTTCTTTCCAACATACTGCTAACTAGGTGGGAGAGGATCTAAAATTTAGATGTCAAGTTTTTTGGCACCTGGTACTGATGTGATGACACCACATGCCGTCCTGGACTTCATTCTGATGACATATAGCTGCACGAAAAACCAAAACCAAACACAAATCTATGTTTACTTAAAAAAGAAAAATACTGCCGAGTTTTGCCATTGTGTTGAAGAAAGCAGTTAATGAACTTATCTCCTCCCAGAAATCTCCAAACACACTGAAGTATTACAAAATACTCAGCTTTTAAATACCTATGCCAGTTTAAAAATAAAACACAGAAAACACTAGTGGATTAATGAAGCCTTCCCACGGGACAAAGAAGCCATTCTTGTGCTGCCTTCAGAGGCCACGGATGAGCCTCCTCATCTGGAACCATGAGGGCAATGGGTAGAGGAGATCGGAGAACGGACCTCTGTGGGTCTTGCATTCTAGGGGGCCCGCTCAGTGCCAGAGTCCAAGCCCTGAGTGATCACAGTGTAATTCAACTCGGAATAGTAAAAGAAATCAAATGAAGGCAAGTTTAGAAAGCCTGGTTCACGGATCAATTCCTAGAGTCAACAGAGAGGTCTTTTAATTCCAAGAGGTTCCCAAGACTCATTATCTAATAAGTTATCACGCAGTGCCACATTTTCAATATTAAACTGATGTTCTTCCCTGAGTGTGGAGAGGATGTGACAGCCATAATTCAGCTGTCGAACTCAGTTCCATTTAAAACTCCTTCAAAAGCTGAGCTCTGCCCTATATAGTTAAGTAGACTGTACACTGTACGGCTGGTTTGCCAAGAGCTTCGGTGCAGACCTTATAACTACTAGAGTGTCTGTCTAGTTTTTGTTTCTCCTTCGGAAAAAAGCAAAAGTTCAGTTCCAACTACTTAGGACCCAGGTCCTGTCTGTAGCCCTGAACACTGTGAAGCAGAAATGAGGCTAATTTACCGTACAGTGGGAAAGGACTTTATCACCTAACAAAATTTGCTTCCAATCTAATAAGACTTGCTTTTGTGCCACTTTTGAATTTATATCTCTTCAAAATATACTAATTTGTCATAAACAAATGAAACATTAAGTATAATAATAATAAAAATACTATACCCAATTAGTCATGTAAAATCCTAACGAGTAAAATAGAATGATTTCCTCATGAAACCCAGCAGTCAAGTTTCCAAGATCTTAATTGTATTTGTATTGTACAGCTAGAACTCAAGCATATATATTTATAGTCATTCTTCTTGAAAATGGTGTATTTCAGGTAAACAATCGATTTATTATCTGCATGTATTTCACTGCAGCAGTTGCTGCTCCAAAAGCAAAAATTAACATTTTAAATTACTTCGAGTATTTCAGATTTAGCCAGCTGTACAGATCCAATGTTAGTAGTGGCAGCCAGGGGAACAGAATTTCTTATGACTAATTGGACGAAATCTATACACACCAAAGAACGGAAATAAAGTCTGGTAAGGCTTACTTGCTACTCCTGATGCCAGTCCATAGAGCAGTCCTCCCCCCTCCGACTGCTGAGACAAAACATGTGTTCCTGGAGGAGGTGGCTTTTCTTGTCTGATAAAGTTATATAACAAGGTTTTCACCAGTTTGCTGGTGTATGGAAGACTACACAAAAGGGAAAAAGAAGAAAATTAAACTCATGCTTATGGAAATCACCTGATTTTGTATAATGATACACATATAATCTATATAATCTACTAATATAAAGAGATTAGTACAGTTCAAGAAAATGGAGCATTATCATGTCATAGTGAAGACCATGGGGTTTGAGATCAGACTTGAGGCTTAATTTTGGCTTTCCTCCTTACTACACCATAAGTCATTGGTCCAATCACTTCAACTCTTGACCTTCAGTTACCTTATTTGTAATCTATAACAGGTGAGATATAAATTCAGTGTATAATACAGTACCCGGCACTTGAAAGGAGGCAATAACATAGAACCAGTAGAGAAAAGCAAGAACTACAAAGCAATACTATAAAGGACTATACTTTTTATGTATGACATTATTCAATTTATGCATGCATACAAAAAAATACATCTGTATGTACATTGATTTTTTTTAATGTTAATACTCTTTGTTTTTAAGTAATGGGATGAGGAAAAGGGAGAGAAAACAGGTGAAAAGGGATATGTGTCTACAAATTGATGATAGATAGATCAGGTCGTGCAATCTAGAGAAAACTGTTTAATAGACTCCTGAACCAAAGCTCAGGTCCTTTCCCTATTATCAGTGAAGGTGTATGGAGATAACCAATGTAGCAAGAAGCATATGAGAAAGACAAAGCTCCCTACTCCTTGAGAACTTTAATCAAAGCTACATTGCCTTTGTTTTTCATTCTAAAATTCTGTGGAGACTGTGTCAGTAGAAGGTATGGGTGTGTGTGTGTGTGTGTGTGTGTGTGTGTGTGTGTGTTTAATATGTACCTATGCCCATGCCCACCCACAGGAGATTGGAAGCTTCTGCTCAGGAGCACAGCCCCACATCCTAACACATGCCTACCACATGGGTAGCACACAATAATGATTTGTTGACTAAATGGAAGTAGGAATAGTCAGTTAAGAGGCCGCTGAAGTAGTCCAAGCACATCGTAACAGGTCACAGATCACAGCAGTTTCAGTGGGACTGGGGAGAAGGAGAAGATATAAAAAACCAATTTCAATGAACAAATATTACTGGATGACTGCTTAGACAAAGAGAGTGATAAGGAAGAAGAAAGATGATGTCAAAGTTTCAATTCTACAAAGAAACCACTAGAGAAGGTAACGGAGTTGGGTAATGAAAAGGGCAGGGAGGATAAATAGTTTGGGCAACAGCAGAGTTTGGTTCCTTATGTGCTGGGTTTGAAATGCTGGTAGAACAACCAGAGGAATGTCTGGTTGGTGACATGGAACAATACTAAAGTAACAGGCCAAGACCAGGAATCCAGATCTGTACAATAAAATCTAGACAAATTTAAAATAAAAACATACCATCGACCTCGCATCAAATACTTGTGACTGATGCTCTGCCGCAAAACTTCCTTGTGGAAGAGTTGGCAGGAAAGGAAAACAACCATCGTTGATATAGCTTCTACTGATATTTCATATGTAATATCTCTGGAGAAACAGAAAATAAAACAGAATAATGATCAGTTTGGAAGATTAAGATATTGCTTCTTTCCGAATAAACTATACATTTAAAAACTCAAATCTAAATATTCACGTGTTTTAGGTTATTAAAAAAACTAACGTGTTTAGCATAAAAATTAAGTTAAGGAAACTTTCCCAGTCATTGGCTCTTATTCCTGGGTCCGGTATCACATTACTTTCCTACTTTTCAGTTCCCATCTCCTACAAGTCTATTAGTGTGTAATGGAAACAGTTACCAGCAGTGCTCTGCTTTGAAGTTCCACTCTAAAGCCCTTATGTTCATTCCTATTTAGTTATAATACAGAAACAAATATTCAGATTGTATAACTGAAGAGAAATCCCAGCATAGGGAAGAAAACAATGCCTTTTCAAGTTGACAACCACTTTACAACGAACAATGGCATACCCTTGATCTTCTATCTCTAGTGTCCACATTCTTGAGGCCAACTCAGCATGTTCAGCACAGTATGAATAGTAAACAAATTATTCCTGTTTTATTAAGCATATTTCTATTATGAAGCACTACTCTTACCCTCCCAACATCATTATCCCCTTTTAGAAACAAATCTTAGATCAAAGAAAAAGGAAATAAAACTTCAGTGGAGCAGGAGGCACAAATAGGAATAAGTGCATCAAGAAATCTTCAGTTATTGCAGAAGTTTAAACACAATTATCATGGGGAATAGTTAACATGTTAGACCAGGAAAGTGGGAAACTCAGCAACACAGTAAAAAGAGTAACAGCTCCAAAAAAAAATCAAAATATTTTTACGGAACTGAAACATTCATGGAAAACCCAAAGAAAAATACTTACTACCTACTTAAATGAGGCTCATTAAACAAACTGAAGATGACTTGATTCTAGGACTGGGCAAGCTTAAATTCTACCAGATATTTTAAGGAGTTATTGCTGATAAAAACATATTTTAAAAACAAAGTATACAAAACACAAGAGGCCCATGCAATTGATCTAATAAAGGACATAAAGGATAATATGAATAGAATGATCTAAATTTTAAATGGTTGATCTAAATTCTACGCAAATTAATCTTCAAGTCAATGCAATCACAACCAAAATTCTCATTGGATTTTTTTCAGGAACCTCATAGACTGACTCTAATATTTTTATGAAACAATAAACATATAGCTAAGTGAATCTTAAAAATGAAGAGTGAAGGTAGGGACTTTCCCTACCAGATATAGTAACCATGCTATACAGCTAGAGTTATAAAAACAGCATAACATTTGCACACAAAAATAAATAGGCCACTAGAACTCAGTTGAGAACTGAATGTGTATCACAGACCTGTGTATATATGGAAACAATATACAGTAAATATGGATCCACAAATCAATGGAGAAAACACAGATTGTACAGAAGATGGTTCTAAGAAAAACTGTTTTTTTCATAAAAAACAACAACAAAAAAAACAGAATGGATCCCTATCTTACAACATATCAAAGACCTACTACAGATGAATTAAATACTTGGATATGAATGGTAAAACTAACGTTAATAGAAGAAAACGTACAATGATGTATTTATAACATAAGCACAAGAAATAACTTCTTAAACAAAAGCCTAACAGCACAAACTAAAGCCGAAAACAATGCACTTAATTACATCACAATTAAGGATTATTGCTCAACAAATGAAACCCTAACAAAGTTAACAGGCAGATGATAGACTAGAAGAACAAGAAACTAATATCTAGGATATCATAAGCAACTCCTGCAAATGGTCAAGAAAAAGCTAAGAGCTCCACTAGAGAAAAAGAGCAAAAAGATATACTTAAAACAATATGATACCCCTTTATGCCATAAATGTAAAGCAGTGGCAGGCATATGATGATATATAAACCCTCATGTGCTGCTGATGGGAATATTAACCAGTGCAGTCATTACAGAGAACAACCTATGACCCAATATGTGTACATATGCCAAAGAAAAATTCACAGAAATATGTCCGAGGACTGTGGAAGACACCCTCTAAATGACCCCAATAATCCCTGCTTCCTGCTATTCATGCCCTTGTGTAATTGGCTCCCCATGAGGAATAGGCTGGATCTAGCGACTCACTTCTAACAAAGAGAATACAGTAAAAGTGATAGGATACCACTTGTGAGAGGAGATTAGCTTTCAAAAAGATTATGACTTGTGTTGGGCATACTCTTGCTCTCCCATTTGCTTTATCTGAGGGAATCCAGCTGCCTTGCTGTGACCTCACATACGGAGTAGTAGTCTACCTGGCATTCCTCACTGGCTGTTGACTGGAGGAGTGAGGCCCTCTGTTCACCAACCCTATGGGAATTGCGTCCCACCAATAGCCAAATGAAAAATCTAGGAAGCAGCTTGATCCTCCCTCACTGAGGCTTCAGATGAGACCAGAACCCAAGCCATAAGTTTAACCTCATGAGACACTGGAGTCAGAGGCACCAAGCTACACTGTCCCCAGATTCCTGATCCTACAAACAACTGTGAAACAATATTGTTTTAAACAGCTAAGTTGTAGGGGAATTTATTAGGCAGTAATAGATAAATAATATAAAGACATGCATTATTTGTGGTGTTACAAAGTTGGAGGCAGTCCAGGTGTCCCTCACTGAGGAACTGGCGTAAAATGTGGTGGATGCGTACAGTGGAGCAGTTTGGACAGCAACAAACGAGATGCTCACCTGGCATCACAGGTAACTTTTTAAAGACAGTTATGAGAGGAAAAAGTAAAAAACTGAATGAGCTCTGTAAAACAATTCTATCTGTGTACATTAAAAACACATGTACACATGGGGCGGCCAATTAGCTCAGTTGGTTAGAGCGCAGTGCTCATAACACCAAGGTTGCTGGTTCCATCCCCACGCCCTCCACAACTAGACTGAAACAACTACTTGACTTGGAGCTTGATAGGTCCTGGAAAAACATACTGTTCCCCAATAAAATTTAAAAAAATAAAAAATAAATAAAAACACATGTATACATAACATTTTGTACTTGAACATACACATATAAAAATACAGGCACTAAACACATTTAAAAGGCTGTTTATGGGAAAGTACCTAGCAGTACTTTAACATATAATATAGTAGGGTACTTATCAAACATTAATTGGAATAAAGCATCTAAAACTCTACAGTTAACAAATTTAACTTGCTAAAGTTATCTGCTTTGAGAAGTTGGATCCATTTCATTAGTTTTTATACTGCTGCTATTAGCAAATCACCACAAACGTAGTGGCATCAAACAGCACAAATCTGTTATCATACAGTTCTGTAGTTGCAGTACAGGTCTCAAGGGGTTAAAATCAAGGTGTCAGCAAGCTGCTTTCCATTCTGCAGGCTCCAGGGAAGAATCCATTTCCTGCTGGTTTGGGTTGTTGGCAGGATTTAGCTCCTCCTGGCTGTAAAACCCAGGCCCCGCTTTCTTGCTGGCTGTAAGCGGAGGGTACTTCCCAGCTTCTAGAGGTCCGGACTCATGGATTCCTTCCTCCATCTTCAAAGCCAGTAATATCTTTGAATGACTCCTCCTGCGGCATCTCTCTGACCCACCCTTCTTTCTGGTTTCCTTTTCTACCTTTAAGGACTCATATGATTAGATTGGGCCCGCTAGGAAAATAAAGGACAATCTCCCATCAAAGGGCCCTTAACTTGAACAGCATCTAGTGTCCTATTCCTACTTTGCTGAGAGTTTTTTTCATGAATGAATGTTGAATTTGGTCAAATGCTTTCCCCACATTTACTGAGACAATCATTTGGTTTCTCTCTCTTTTTTTGGGCGGGAGAGGGGGAGAGATCAATGTGGCATCTTATATTGATTGGTTTTCAAGTGTTAACAATATTGCATTCCTGAGATAAGCCCCACTTGGTTATGATGTATTATCCTTTTCATATATTGCTGGATGCAATTTGCTAATTTTTCTAAAAAAAGATTTTTCTCCTCTATTCATGAGATATCAGTCTGTAATTTTATTCTTATGTAATGTTATTCTTAGCCTTTAGCACCAGAGTTATGCTGGCCTCATAAAATAAGTTATCCCATCTGCTCTTGAAACACTTTATTGAAATACATACTTCGTGATGTAATATTGAGCAAAGACAGAATAGTATGTACCATATGAATAAGTATACATGCAGATGCTAATACGCAAAAAATAAAAACGCACAATACTGGGAGATGAGATTATAGGTGACTATTTTTATTATTTTTAATTTAAAATTTTAAAATGGGAAAGGCATTTTAAAAACGAGTGGGAGAAGTATTTGCTTCAAACTGGTTGTCTGTCTCTACTGAGAAATTCCCTGGAAAAAAAAATATCATGAGATGTGGTCTGAGGATAATATCTAATCTCATTTTGACCACATATACTTCATTTACACTTTTATGTGTTTAGATTTTGGAACAATATAAATGTATCACCTATTTAGAAATTAAATTAATCAACAACTAAAAATAGAGGATTCTCATAAAACTAAACTTTATTAACTAAAATCTAATGACATTGAAATAAGAGCAAACAAAAAACTGAATCACATTGTGGCATGCTGTAGGAGTCATCAACCCAAAATTAGAAAACCTAGGACCTGTTCTAAGTTCCCTACTAAACTCACTCTGTTCCTTAAACAAATAACTATCTCTGGGTCTTGGTTTTCTTATTTGTAAATAAGCAAATTGAGCTAGATGATCTCTAATGACAATTCTTGCTCTAACTTTCTATAATGCTCAAGAAAAAAATGAATTCAGGGCAATGTTAGATTCCTATGAAAACAAAATTTAAAATATATTAATTGGGCTATCTTAAGTGCCAAATAATCAGGGAAATGAGCCAGGCAGACCAACACTTGAAAGAAACCAAAATTCTACCATGCTGAGTGTGGTGGTTTTTAAAAGATGAAAAATGTTTTAAGCCAACAGATCTTTCTTGTTTTAATGTCCTTGTATAATCTTCAGAAGATTTTCATTACACAATCACCAAAACAAAGTCAACTTTAAAAAGCCAAAGTGTTGCTTTGGCTGCCATGTTATCCCAAGAACTTTCCACCATCTGGCTGGAAATGTCCTAGAACAAACTACTGTTGGAGCAAATTATTAATTTCATGTGAAGAGAAAAAAGACAGGCGCCATGACCTTGCACTGCTCTGCTAAGGCAGAGTGGAACGTTTGGATGAAGACAAAAGCCTTCGTGAAATGGGTGTTAGTGTTGGCTCAGGACAAAGTCACCGAATACAGAGGAAAAAAACATCCTCCTCTGACTTACTATTGGATAAGAAACCGGACGGTACTGTAAATGGAACATAAGTTTAACAAAAACAACAGACAAGTTCAAAGGATTAAGAACAGGATTTAAAAATATCACTGTCATGCCAACATGGAGAATCTAAAAGTAAAACATAAGGAAAGACTAAAAAGTGGTACAGTTTTGTATATTACAGATACTATCAACAGTAGTGATGGCTACTTTTAAAAGTTAAAAAATAAAAGTTAAGACATGGTAATACCCCTTATTTATGATGTCTTACAGTGAAACAGAAAGTGCCTGGAGTTAGGAGTAAAAAATATGGATTCTAGCCTCAGAATTGTCACTTGTTACCTTTATCAGGTACCTTACCTGTCATTTTCATCATTTATAAAAATTAAGGGGATGGATGAAATAAACTCAAATATCCACTCCATGTTTTCATGGTTTCTCAAAGAACTACTAATACTATATATGCAACAACACATCAAATGTATAAAGTATAGCCACATATCTTCTTGAAATAAAGTTCAACAACCAAAAGAGCTTTTTTTTGGTTTGTTTTTTGTTTAAGATTTTATCGGGGAATTGGGGGAGGGGAACAGACAAGTTGCTGTCCTTTTGTTCTTCAGTCTAGTTGTGGAGGACGTCGCTTCACTGGCCCATGTTGGTATCATCATTGCGCTCTTCCCGGGTGAGGCAGTCACTCGCCGGCCATTGGATGGCTGCTCACGGCAGCTCACGAAAGCTCACGCCAGCTGCCAGGCAGCCCCACTGCAGCCTATGCCACCGCTGGGGACTCACGGCAGCCCAGCTCCAAGACGAGCTGTTGTTCACTATCTTAGCTATAGAGGGCGCAGCGTCACTGGCCCTCATGTGGGATCTGATCCGGGGACCTGCTGCTCAGAGCTGGCGTCCCAAGCCAACTCCTAACCAATGTGTCACTTGGCCGGCCCAAAAAAGAGCTTTTAAAAATATCCTAAGAAATCAAAAGTTAACATGGATTGATAAGATAGATATATAATAATAAAGCAAATATATCAAAATGGTTATGTGGGTGTCCAAAATGCAATTATACCAACTTAAAATGTTGTGTTCATAAAACAAGGAGCAATGAGTGAAAAAAAAAAGCTTTCCCTTCATCAAAAGTTAAAACTGCTTTTAAATATATGAAGAGATGTTCAGCCTCACTTGTAATGAGAAAATGCATGTAAGAATCACAATATGATTTCCACTTTTAACTTACAAAAAAATCTTATACAATATTGGCAAGGCTCTATAAAATGGTTTTGGTGAGACAATAATTGGTATAATCTCTATAGGATGCACCTTTTTAAACCAAAATTATCATGTTTTTATCAAATTTTAAAATGTACACACTTAATTTCAACTCTATGATTTATACAAAGGCTATAACTATCTATGCATAAAGTGAATTTATGTGTATGCAGTTCATCAAGACAATGGAATATTTGGTGCTAAAAAGAAATCAACTACTACGTTTTTGACTCTTTGTTTAATAATAAAAAAATACAGTCATGCAACACTTAACAATGTGTTGAATGGTTCTGAGAAATGCCTTGTTATGATGTACAAACACCACAGAATATACTTACACAAGCCCAGATGGTATAGCCTACTACTATAATTGTATGTGCTATACTTCTTTATGACTAGCAGCAAGTAGGTTTTTACACTAGCATCACCACAAACTTGAGTGATTGCTCTATGATGGTTAAGATGTCACTGATAGGAAGTTTTCAGCTCCATTATAATCTTATGGGACCACCATTGTATATGTGGTCTGCCGGTTGACAGAAACACCGTTATGTGGCGCATGATTGCATACATATCCACATTAAAAGAAAATAAATGAGCTATTAAGCCACGAACATTGAGGAACCTTAAATGAATGTATATGTATTACTAAGTGAATGAAGCCAATCTGAAAAGGCGACTACACTGTATAATTCTAACTATACGACATTCTAGAAAAGGCAAAACTATGGAGATAGTAAAAGGATCACCAGGGGCCAGGAGTCAGGGGCGGATGGAAGGGATAAACAGGCAGAGCACAGAGGGTTTTTAGGGCAGTGAAACTACTGTGTATGATACTATAATGGTGGATACATGTCATTATACATATGTCACACCCAGAGAATGTACACCACCAAGAGTGAATGCTAATGTACACGATGACTTTGGGTGATAAAGATGTGTCAGTGTAGGTTCATTAATGGACCACTCGGATGCAGGGTGTTCATAGTGGGGGAGGCTGTGCACGAGTGGGGACATGGGGTGTATGGGAAATCGCTGTAGTTTCTGCTCAGTTTTGATGTGAACCTAAAACTGCTCAGAAAAATAAAGCCTATTAATTTAAAAATACAGTGTTTTCAGGTTGCTGGTTCTACTCCCACATGGGATGGTGGGCTACGCCCGCCCACAACTAAGATTGAATATGGCACCTTGAGCTGAGCAGCCGCAAGCTTCCGATGGGCGACCAGATGGCTACTGGACTTGGAGCTGAGCTAGCTGCGCCCTCCACAACTAAGACTGAAGGACAATAACTTGGCTGTTCCCCTTCCCCAATAAAATCTTTACCAAAAAAAAAATATATATATATATAATATATATATATATATACATACATTATATATATACTATATATACATACAATATATATAGTCAGAAAAGTCATGACGTATTTTTTTGTTTTTTTGTTGCAGAAATGCATGACTTTTCCAACTATATATATATATATATATATATATATATATATATATATATATATATTGTGTGTGTGTGTGTGTGTTTATATATATATATATATATATAGCCACCAGAATAGCTAAGAATTAAAAATGATTGTCTCTGGGGAGGAAAGGAATAAAAGGGATTTCTTTCTCAAACATGTGCATACACATATTAANTATACTATATATACATACAATATATATAGTCAGAAAAGTCATGACGTATTTTTTTGTTTTTTTGTTGCAGAAATGCATGACTTTTCCAACTATATCTATATATATATATATATATATATATATATATATATATATATATATATAGTGTTTTATCATTTAGAAACATAAAGGTAGGATAAGCCACCAGAATAGCTAAGAATTAAAAATGATTGTCTCTGGGGAGGAAAGGAATAAAAGGGATTTCTTTCTCAAACATGTGCATACACATATTAATAATTTAAAATAATTGCATCAGCATTGATGACTAGTATTAAATATCCGAGTGTAATGTAATCTGGATTATGCCTGAAATAACCTTGTAAAGAATTAATTTATATACAATAGGTGGCACAAAAAAGATAAAAAGTAAAAAAGCCAAGTGTTTGTTGCTAGAATTAAAATCTGCAGTTATTAATGTCAAACCACCACATTCATATTTTGCTATACGTGCATGAACAACAGCAAAAGAAATTGACAAAAGCATTCTGTACAGGTCTTGCTTTTTTAAAAGTAAATAATTTTCTGAAGTCATTTTGGGCTGAGCTGCCTAAGAATCCTGCAAACTGACCTTAGGAAAGTCACTTCCCTTCTCTCTACTTCCGTGACATCATATGTAAAATGAAAGGGCTAGGGTAAGTTGTTAAAAAGCTTTATTCTAGTTCTAAAAATTCAATGATTATATGACTCTAAATAAATAGTCCATAACTTCTCAGGAAATGTGCATATACAGGCAGAATAACAGCCAACATTCAGGACTCAGCTTTTGCTGCTGCTAATCTTTCACACCTAATGCCAAGCTAGGACCTGTCCTCCCAAACAGCCAGAGAGACTCCTCCAAGCAGCCTGACGCAACAGAAACTGGCTTCGGTTCCCACACAGATTATTCAGCCTTGTTCTTTTGAATACAGACATCCTGTATCCTATGACCACTATACTTGTTAATGACCAAGTGCTACCACTTTTTCTTGAGAAGCTTAAAAGATGAAAATTAACTCAGAAGCAAATAAATTCAATGTTTTGCTTGAATATTTAGTATGTGGAAGGCAGCATACTTTTATAGTCATGAAGCATTTTCAAGTGCATTACTTTGGTCCTCAACACAACCCCGAGAGACAAAGTAGCAGTGAGAGGACTAGACAGCCTCATCCCAGGATGAGATCTTCCTCTCAGCTGCTGGCCCCTCTGCTGCAATTAAGGACATGGTGTATTAAACTATCAACTTGCGGGCTGGCCCAGTGGCTCATTGGTTAAGAGTTGGCTTGGGAGTGCAAGCTTTGAGCAGCAGGGCGGCTGATTCGGATCCCACATGGGCCAGTGACGCTGCCCTCTACAGCTAAGATGGTGAACAACAGCTCAACCTGGAGCTGGGCTGCCATGAGTCACCAGCAATGGTGTAGACTGCAGTGTGACTGCAGTGGGCTGCCTTCAGTTACTGCCATGAGTGGCCGGCAGTCAGCGTGAGCGGCAGTCCAATGGCCTGCGACTGACTGCCTCACCCAGGAAGAGCGCAATGATCACAATACCAACATGGGCCAGTGAAGCGACGTCCTCCACAACTAGACTAAAGAACAAAAGGACAGCAACTTGTCTGTTCCCTTCCCCCAATTCCCCAATAAAATCTTTAAAAAAACAAAACAAAACAAAACAAAAAACTATCAACTTGCCCAGCTGCTGATTCAATAGCATTGTAAGTTGGTCTTCGAATTCATACACTTCGATTTCCATATCTAAAATATTAAACAACTGGGGCCGGCCAAGTGACTCAGTTGGTTAAGAGCTCCCTTAAGAGTGCGAGCTCTGAGCAACAGCGTTTCGATGCCCGGCCCGAGCTGAGCTGCCACTGAGCTACCAACAGGTGGCAGGATGGCTCAGCTAAAAAACAAACAAAAAAACCCCAGGTTAAAATATTAAACAACTGAACTCTCAATGTCTTCAAATGCCTTTTCCAACTGATGATCTATGATCCATTAACCCCAGTTTTACAAGGAGAGACCAGAAGCCTGGAGGGCCATTGCCGGTTGGCGGTAGAGCTAGGATTCAAGCCCTATCTTCTGGGTTCAAAATCGGTGGTGCTTCTTTGTATAGATACATCCTCTACTTCTTGGCAATAGCCAGTTAAGCATTTATGAACAATCTGAGCACATACCTTGTAAAATAAACATTATTTGTGGTACTGGATTTATTTTGCTTGGATTTCCTCAATAAACCAGATTAAAGTTTACACATTAAAATTTTTTTTAACTGGGGATTCTTTCCCTGAGGCACCAGAATCAATTTTCAAGCTGTAAAGTTATTGTGAACTTAATATACAATACTGTATTGGTGTATTGGTATATGAAAACACTATCATCTTTAATTCAGCACTTGTAGTGTCATAAACACCTAATTCTACCAGAAAGCTATACTAGATGGTTACCTTACAGCACTTAAAACTTAAATGCTGACTTACTTTAGCCACCCAGCCTGCTGAAGCTGAATTTGGCCTTTTCCCCACAGTTAGGCCCTTCATGCCAACCATGGGTCTCTCCAGTTCCTTCACTTTCTTCCAACAACTTGTAGACTTCATATGGAAACTGTTTATGGTTCTTCAGGTTCTTGAACCAGCTACTCACTGTTAGCACCAAAAGTTTTCAATATTCAGATTTTCCACAGTATAACATCTAAGCCAATACCATTAGTCTAAGGGTTGAATCACTATGCATTTGATATTTTATTACATTTGAAAAATCCTGAGGACAAAGTAAATTTTTTAAAGATTCGTAATCAGTTTCATCCCTCCCCAAATACTTCTAAAATGGATTTTAAGAGAAATAGCTTTAAAAAATACATTGTTCTTTTATATCCTAATAAAGAGAACCCTAAACATAATCAAACGTTTAGTCCTGCTAACATTCAAGTCTTTACTCCATCAAACAACATAGCTGTTCCACCCCTAGTCTCCCACAACCCTCTGCTCCAAACACATGATTCACACCCGGGAGGAGCCTAACCAGCTCCTTTCTGCCTCTTCAATGACCTGTCCACTGCTAACCACAACAGCTCGAAATGACTATAGCATTCATCACAGGTTCCTCCTACTGGGCTGTCTTTCTATGTATCGGTCCATCCCTAAGCTCTTCAAAGGTCACACTTTTCTTTCCCCAGGGCCTTGTACAGTATAGATGCACAGTATATTCACAGTATATGTGTTTGAGGGTGAACTCAATGAAAAAGAAATTATTATACTGTGAAAGGGTAATATGGGGACTACTGAGATAAGTCAATTGTCCCTAACCTAAATGATCCCAAACTAGTCAGTATTTATAACTAATTCATCTACCATTTCCTTAAATATTGTCAGATGTTATTTCTCAAGTATTTTAGCTTCTAGTATCCCCTTTCTACTACCAATGTCTATAAGACATTGAGTTTTTGTGTGTGTGTTTTTTAGCTGAGTCATCCTGCCACCCATTGGCAGCTCAGCGGCAGCTCAGCTCGGGCCGGGAATCAAACTGCTATTGCTCAGAGCTCAAACTCTTGAGCGAGCTCTTAACCAACTGAGCCACTAGGATGGCCCAAAGTTTTTATAATATAATGTACCAAAAAGACACAAAGACACAAAGAGCTCTGGGCCACTTGCACTTGCAATGGAGTATGCCTTAGCACGATGCTGTGTTGCCATATAGACTAGATGCTGGGGAGCAAACAGACAAAATGCTTTAAGCACACTGAGTAGATTGTGCTCCTACTGATTTATTGATTCAACAAAATTGTTCTGAAAGTCTACCATGTGCCAGGCTAATCTGGGTACTAGGGATACAGCAATGAGCAAAACAAATGCTGGCACAAGAGAATCGCTGTTTTCATGGAACCCTCATTCTAATTTTATTTGAGAATTACAAGAGAAATAACAGATAATATGAAAAGTGGAGATAAGCACTCAAACAAAAAAATAAAGCACGATAAAAGGACAGTGAATAAGAGGGGTGCTACATTAGGGTAGTCAGAGCAGTTGTTTCTAAAAAGCAGGCCCTTGAGCAGAAAGACGCTTGAAGGAGGTCAAGATATGAGCCATGCAGATATCTGAGGGCAGATATTTAAGGGAGAAGAAGAAGAAAGGGCAAAGGTCTTGGGGACAGGAGTGGATTGGCAGGTTCCAAATGAGCAAGGGTACTAACATGGCTGATGCAGAGCCAGTGGTGTGGACAAGGTTAGCAGACAACATCAGATACCCCCATACTTGAGAAGCAGACAAAGTCCCACTACACATGGACATACATGCCCCAAAAAAGGCAGTGAAGGTAATCGATTATGAGTACCTCATCTTCACCAGTACATAACTTAAGAAAAAACTAGATAAACTTTCTTAGGTTAAATTATAATGTAAAAATCTGCAAATCAGGGCCAGACTGAGAATTAAGCAGCCCATCTTCATTGAGTTCACAGGTTGATAAATGGACCTCAGAGGAAGAGGCCCATCCTGAGCAGACCTCACAGGGACCCACCCAGAATGGCAGCACTAGAGAAAGGAGTAGGTAGGGCCTGTGCTTGACAATGGCATCATCATGTACAGGTAACAGTGACAGCTTTGACAAAAACTAACTACAGTAATAAAACAGATGAAAAGACTGAAAAGGAACGAAATCCAATTCAAGTCCTCAAAACAATTTCACAATAAAAAAGCATCACAAGCAGCCCTCAAAGCATAAGTTTGGGGCCCACACAACATAACTGCTTCTGATGCTAGGACCCCACCTAAGCTCCAACACTGGGTGGAGTCCAGGGGTCTCAATTCAGCCCTTACAGTAACACTGTAAAAAGGAACCAAGACACTCACCAATTCTAAGTGTTATACTTTTAACTCTGGCCTGCCAACCATGTTCTTTCCATTACTCTCTCTATTAGTGTCTTAAGGAAAATACCTTTATCTTACTTTATTCCATTTCCACTCACTTCCTTGAGATCAAGGAGAAGATATATTAATTAAAAACAAGGCTTTACTTTTGGAAAACATTTCAGTTCTTGTTGGATCAACCTAATATACACTGAAAAATGTCAAGTCATGAGCCCATGCATGACTTAATCTTTATTTTAAATATATAAATGCTGATAAATTGGTAACTACAATATTGCCACAGGGATATGAAAGACAGTTTGCGGAATATAACTAATAATGTTGTAAATATTTTGTAGGGTGTCAGATGGACTCATGTCTTGTTAGGGAGACCACTTCATGGACGGTGTAGAGGCCTGACCACTGCACTGTACACCTGAAGCTGAAGTTGAATAATATTGTACGTCAACTATAGTATATATATATAGTCAG
Source organism: Hipposideros armiger (assembly GCF_001890085.2). NCBI lineage: Eukaryota > Metazoa > Chordata > Mammalia > Chiroptera > Hipposideridae > Hipposideros > Hipposideros armiger. Next base: position 2,884,293 of record NW_017731536.1, read on the forward strand.
GAGATGTGGAGTATAATGTGGAGAATGAAGTCAATGGAATTGTAATACATACCGTATTTGCCGGCGTATAAGACGATTTTTTGGCCCTGAAAAATATGCCTCCAAGTAGGGGGTCGTCTTATACGCCAGGTACACTTCAGATAGACTGCCCATAGTGCTTGCCCCGTGCCACAGTGGCCTCCCGATGCCCACCCACTTCATTCCACATACCGTTCAGGCATCAGCAGCACTGCTGGGTGTATGCTCGGCTGTTATGCGATTTTGCTGTTATGCGATTTTACCACACTCGCAAAATCGCACACAGCCGACCATACACCCAGTATGATAGCGCAAAATCGCGAATCGCGATACCATACTGGGTGTATGGTCGGCTGTGTGCGATTTTGCGAGTGTGGTAAATTCGGGTTACCGTATATTTCTTTACATATGCATTGAAGATTCGCGATTTTGCACTATCATGGTGCCTGTTAGAATGTTGAAGAGCTCACACTTGCGCACTAGTGAGGTCCCAGGGAGATGCTGATGCAAGGGTGGACCAGACTGCTATAGTGACAGGGCGGGCAAACAGGGAGCAGGGACCAATCAAATCAGGCTTTGTATACAGCCAACAGCCAACCACAATACTGCACCATTGTACAGTACAGCATAGAAAATGTCGACCAGTCAAACCCCTATCATCCCTATCATGGCACCAGCCAAAAGAAAGAAGTATGATGCAAATTTTAAACTGAAAGTTATAAACTTTGCTAAGGAAAATAATAATTGTGGTACTGCAAGACAATATGGAGTAACAGAAAAGATGGTTCGGGACTGGAAATCAAATGAGAAAGCATTAAAGAGTATGCCAAGGGGTAAGTGTGCATTAAGAAGAGGCACCCCACACTGGCCAGAACTCGAAAAACATGTAGCAGACATGGTGGCTCAACATCGCCAAAACGGTTATGTGGTGACACGAAATACAATACGCTTGTTTGCACTTCAGTGGGCCAAATCAAATCTGATATTGTTTTACCTTTTATTTGGTGTGTGGAAGGTGTGCGGAAGAGGGGGTAGTCTTATACGGCGAGTATATAACAAACTCTGTATTTTGAGTGGAAATGTTAGGGGGTCGTCTTATACGCCCAGTCGTCTTATACACCGGCAAATACGGTATGTATGATATCGGGCGGGGGGGGCGGTGGATTGAGGAAGGGGCTGTCACTTTGTGAGGGGTGAAAGTGTAACTATTGCACTGTTACTAATTGTGTAACTATTGTACACCTGAAACTAATAACAAATAAATAAATAAATAAAAAGAATAATAAAAAAATAAATATAAAAATGCTGAGAGGTATGGAGTTAAGGAAGGATTCCTGGAAGATGTTCATTTTTAATATGACTGAAAATTAACACCTCAGAGATTTAACATTGTTATCAAGCAATCCGAACTGAGAAGCAGTATCCACTAACTACTTCAAAGTCAATTTTCATTACAAATAATTCCTATAAATTCTGGGAGTTTATCTAAACTACTGCAGTGATCCTGTTCTCTTAATAATAAAGTATCATTTAAAACTTAGTTCAGAGATCTCTAAATATCTATATGTTCTCGGTAATCACTTTCTCTCAACATTAACAGAATGATTTTGCAGTCTCATAAGAAATGTTTAAGCTACTTTGGAATTACCTTGGGTGGCCATTCAAATTAGATTCCCCTTGCTATTCACCTGCTAATGCAGCACTGGCATGCCAATGTTAATATGAAAGTTTACAGCGAGACTGATGACACCCAGGTGTGAGAGCACCCCGGTTTCCATATGTTAATACCCCTCCTTAAATTATAAGCTGATCCATAACACTGCACTACAGTTACAGTAGATGAAACACTGAAAGAGTAGTTTGGTTTCACATAGAAACGGTTACCAAGACAAACCTTGCAGGATGGGCTTCCAAGAATATTAAATCATAAGAAATTGTTTCAGCAGCTGGTTAAAGCTGAGTGTACATAATACAAGACATCTGGTTGTCTGTGCATTTTCAGTTCATTTAAAAAGTATAAACACATTAAAACACTGAAATGTCTGATATATTACAACACTGTCTGCCTGCTCCCCAAGAGTGTTTAGTGGCTGGTCTAGTCATTGTACTCATGGCTTATTTACTAGCTAAAGGGATTTATAATTTCAATCCCCCTTAAATCCACTAGGACATTTTATCAACAAAGGGAAAAAAAAGTACTCATTTAGGAAATATACTAAATTGCTGGTGTTTGTAAGGACACAACACAATGGAAGTGGTGCTATTTTTAAAATTAAATCAGAAACACATGAAGTATCATACATGCTATGACAAGTAACTAGCAAACAACATATGTGTTCCCCTGCCGCTTTTGACCATATGTAACAGAAACTGAGCCACGGTGGCTTAACTAAAATAAGGGTTAATTTTTTTCAAGTAAGAAGAAATCCAAAGATAAGCAATCTGGGGCTGCTGTACCAGTCCCACAATGTCATCGATATCCCATGCTCCTGGGACACTATTCTTTGCATGCAGCACTCATCATCCTAGTTTTAAGATGGCCTATGTGTTGCCTCCACATTCCAGGAAGGAAGAGGACAAAGAGCAAAACGCTGAAGGTACATATGGACGACTTCTGCTTACATATAATTGGCCCAAACTACACCACAGGGCCACACTCCAGGCACATTTAGTTCCCAAGTTCCCTGAAAACTAAGCTGGGCACATATTGGCTCTCCCAAACAATACTGGAGATCTGCTAGAAAGGAGGGTGAGAAAGGATGTAGGGCACGCTAAAAGCTGTGCCTGTCAGAAGAGTTCAAGTTACATGGGACAGTGTCTCCTGTGCCCTTCTATGTTAGGTGATTCCTCAGCTGTCTCAGTTCTACCTTCTAGGCTGCACATAGTCCAAATAACAACAGGGTTTTGTGGTTCTCATTTCTAAACCTATATTATAATTCTGGACGCTGCACTTATGCACAACAGAGGCCAGGTGCCCATTTTCTCATAAATTCCTGTCTTTCCTTTTTCGACCACAGGCAAATAGCACATTTCCAACAACACCCCCATGTAGACTGAGATTCTATGATGATAAAAATCTACTTCTTTATTTAAAAAAATAATTCCTTTAAAATATGCATTTTTTTTTAAGATTTTTATTGGGTAATTGGGGGGATAGGAACAGTGCTGGGGAATTGGGGAAAGGGGAACAGACAAGTTGCTGTCCTTTTGTTCTTCAGTCTAATTGTGGAGGACATTGCTTCACTGGCCCAAGTTGGCATCATCATTGCACTCTTCCCTGGCGAGGCAGATCAGTCGCCGGCTTCTGGACGGCCGCTCACTGCGGCTGCTGGCCGCTCACGCTGGCTGCTGGCTATATACGGTAGCCCATGGCAACCCACTGCCACAGGGACTGCAGCCTACGCCATCGCCGGCGACTCATGGCAGCTCAGCTCCAGGTTGAGCTGTTGTTCAGCATCTTAGCTGTGGAGGGCAGTGTCACTGGCCCTCATATGTGGGATCCGAACCGGGGCCCTCTGGCATCCCAAGCGAGCTCTTAACCATCGCGCCACTCGGCCGGCCCTAAAATATGCATTCTTAACAAGGATGATATCACCCCCAAGAGGGTGAAAACTGGTTCTTCGAGGTGAAAAACTTCGTAGATATTATAATGATTTGTGGCCCTCCAAGGGCCACAGTACATAAACATATTCAGTGTACATGGGGTATTCAAATTTCATTAGTGGGGACAGGCAATTTAGAAAAAAATGTCTAAAGGGGCTCCTCAGAGAGACAATTAAAAAAAATATAAGGTTGAGAGTAACTGCTTTAAAAGTTACAAACATTTTGAATCGTTCCGGAATTGCATTTGGTTGCAGTGACAGAAATCCAGTTCGGTTGCGTAAACAAGTAAGGGTCTATTTTTCTCACATGAGAAGTCCAGGGGACGATATGGGGAGGAGGGGAGACTGCCAGTTGATGACTTTGGTTCAGCAGCTCAATGGCATCAAAGCAGAATTTTCTGTGAGTCTCTTGGCTCATGGTGCCAAGATGGTCACACAGCTCAAAAGACCTTGTCCTCATTCCAGAGAGCAAAAAAGAGGGCTGTCAAGAACAAAAAGATAGGCCTCCTAGCTAAGTCAGGTTCCCTCAAAGAGCTTTACTCAGAAATTTCATTGGAGAACTTCCCCCTACATCTCATTGACCACAACTACCTTCAAAGGTGGGAATGAAAATCTGACCTCTCCCAAAATGGCCAGAAATAAAATCAGGAAGAAAGAAGGGGCGAACAAACAATGGGTGAACAACTAGCTGTATCTCCTACCTATGAACTAGATTCAAACTGCTTTTCTCTTAAATCCTTGTTTACAGAGATCTTTAGGATCTCTTATTACAGAGATTAATCTAATTCTGTGCATATCATACGCTTAATATTGCTCGAGTTTGATTATTTTCCCCCCAACAACTTAAAATTCTTGTTTTGATGATGACTAGTCAGAATTTAAATATTACTAGGCAAGACAGATAAAAGAACTCCATGACTTTGAAAGACATACATAAAAGTTCTACACCAGGACCCATTAACTCTTCAACATGATCAATGACCATCTTCAATATACAAAGATAAAACAAATCCTGGCTTAGCCAGTACTTACAAGAGTGGGATATCAATGATTAACTGCATCAAACAGCAGACTAATTCTTCCAAAAGATCTTCTGAGTCACAACCTGGTAAGACACATACAAAGTTTGTTAACAAAGTATAAAATAGCATGGAGCTGTTTAGAAGTTCGGTTTTTCATTCCTCATGAGAATAAGAATAGTAATTAATTACTACATAAACTCAGACATTAATGTTGACCTCTGAATAAAATACAAATCATGAGCCAGTCAGCATCTATTATGATCTTCATCTAGTAGAGGAATTCTGAACACCAGCTATTCATTATATAGCTTTCAAAGCTGGAAGGTGTCTTATAACTCCTGTAGGCCAGTCATTTTCAAATTTTTTATACTGCACTGTTTTTTTCAAATGAAATCTTATACAAAGGCAAATATATAAAATACATAAAAAATCGGGCCGGCCGAGTGGCGCGATGGTTAAGAACTCGCTTGGGATGCCAGAGGGCCCCGGTTCGGATCCCACATATGAGGGCCAGTGACACTGCCCTCCACAGCTAAGATGCTGAACAACAGCTCAACCTGGAGCTGGGCTGCCATGAGTCGCCGGCGACAGCGTAGGCTGCAGTCCTTGTGGCAGTGGGTTGCCATGGGCTACCGTGTGTAGCCAGCAGCCAGCGTAAGCGGCCAGCAGCCGCAGTGAGCGGCCGTCCAGAAGCCGGCGACTGATCTGCCTCGCCAGAGAAGAGCACAAAGATGGTGCCAACTTGGGCCAGTGAAGCAACATCCTCCACAACTAGATTGAAGAACAAGACGACAGCAACTTGTCTGTTCTCCTTCCCCCAATTCCCCAGCACTGTTCCCATTCCCCCAATTCCCCAATAAAAATCTTTAAAAAAAAAACAAAAAAAAACAAAAAACAAACAAAAAAAAAACCATAAAAAATCAAGCTGCTCTAGCCACCTTGTTTGAATCAGGAGTACAGAACCATCCTTCCTCCCTGCTATAAATATCTGACCTTGTCATTGACCTTCTTGATGGGCCTCAAAGAACCCTTTCTGAACCAGTGGGGGCTGCACGGATCACAGACGGAAACCAAGTCAGAGGCCAAACACCTCTTTACAGACAAAAAGCCAAAGGTAAAATGGATTTCCCAAGTCACAGAGTAAGTAAGTGGCAAAGGTAGGTGGCAGATCACCATCCCAACGGAAATGCTCCTCTGTCCCAAACTGCTCTAAGTGACCTTCTAATTTCCAAAGACAACCAGTATCTTATGTGACTTCTGGCTTTGAACACTACTGACACCTACTCCTTCATGAAAGTCCTTCTTCCCTCAGTTCCTATGACACCTTATTTCTAACCTACTTTTCTTTCTATTCATTCCCAGTATCTACTTCCTCAAGAATACCTTTTAAACTATTGGTGTGTTTCCCAGAGTTCCGCTGTTGGCTTTCTTCTCCTCTTCTCACTCCTTAATGTTCTCCTTTATCAATCATCCCTTACATGTTGGTGATTCCTAAATCTATAGCTTTCCTCGGCCACTCCACTGAACTTCCTATCTTTATATCCAATTGCATGCTTGACATCTCCACTTAGATGCATCACCAGTATTCAAACTCAGCATGCTCAAAACTGCACTCATCTTTCCCAACACTTCGAATCCGCTTACATCTTCTTTAGCCTCCTTTTTACAGTGAGTGCATCAGTTAAGTCAAACCCAAAACACAGACTACTCTGTTGCTCATCTTTTTCTAACCAGTCAATCTCAAGGTCCTCTCAATTACAGTCACCTCTCTGTTACTTCCTCTTTTCTGCATTCCCTGCCATGCCTTTGTTCATTATATTTCTTCATCCCAGTTCAGTTAACTGAGTTTACTAAATTAAAACTCACTCCGAAACTTTTTTTTTTTTTAAATTTTATTGGGGAATTGGGGCAGGGAAACAGCGCTGGGGAATTGGGGAAGGGGAATAGACAAGCTGCTGTCCTTTTGTTCTTCAGTCTAGTTGTGGAGGACGTTGCTTCACTGGCCCATGCTAGTATTATCATTGCGCTCTTCCCAGGTGAGGCAGATTGGTCACCGGCCTCTGGACGGCCGCTCAAGGCGGCTCTTGGCAGCCCACGTTGGCTGCTGGCCACTCACGCTGGCTGCCGGCTACACATGGTAGCTTAGGCAGCCCACTGCAGCAGGGGCTGCAGCCTACACCGTTGCCGGCAACTCACGGAAGCCCAGCTCCAGGTCAAGCTGCTGTTCACCATCTCACCTGTAGAGGGCAGTGTCACTGACCCTAATGTGGGATCCGAACAGGGGTGTGCTGCTCAGAGCTGGCGTCCTAAGCCAGCTCTTAACTAACGCGCCACTCGGCCGGCCCACTCCTGAACTTGTTTAAGCCTTCCTACTAGTATTCCTACTTCCAATTTTACTCCTTTCCAATCCAAACTCCAGGTTGCTGTCAGGGAGACCTAACTAAATTCCATCCTTTCACTCTCGTAGCTTAGATCTTTCCAATTGCTTTAAGCTGATTACTATGTATCAGAAAAAACCTCCAAGCTCCAAAGTACAGTATACCAGACACTTTAAGTAAGACACAGGCCCAGCATCGCTTTCTACCTTTATCTCCCACGCTTGCTCCCTCCACAATTTCTATTCCAGCAATACCAAGCTACCTGCTACGTGCCATTTTATGCCTCCTCAAAAATATTCTCTCTGCCTGGAACGCTACATGATGATAAAAACCTAATTTCTTAAAAACGCCAATCTTTATCCATCTGAACCATCCTCAGTCTTCATCTCCTTCAATAAAACCCAACTCTCTTTCCTCATCCTGAATAAAAATAATCATCTGGACTGCATTATGCCTTGTGTATATGTCTTTCACTATGCCTTGTGTATATGTCTTTCACTGCATATTTTGGTTATAGTATATCGTAATTTCTCTCTACATGTAAGTAGGCCCCTATTGACTCTGTATTTCCCCAGGATGATGACTAACAAACAGCTCGGCACATGATGCACACCCAATACACGTTTGCTGAACTGAACCCAGGTGTCTGAGTACAAATCGAATGGTTATTTCCAAAGTATCAAAGCACTTCGAGTCTCAAAACATGGTTTAGTAATTTTTTCTTTTTTAGACCACAGTATCACCTGGTAGTCAGAAATTATGAAGAAATTCCTTCCTGCCTTGCCTTAAATAGCACTGGCACAGTAACCCTCTGAGAGGTGAATGCCAAGCTTGAAGAGAATATGAAATCATGATGAACACACCAATCAGTGCTAAAAAGAATCTACAGCAAGAATAAAGTTCAATAAGCACATTAAATCTCACTCTAAAAGAGGGAGGCTTAGTTCAACTAGTAAAGAAAGTAAAATAAGGAAATAAGTCACGTTTGTCTCTGAGGCTACACCATAACAAGTAGATCTAAAATCTTTCTCTGCCAAAGCTGTCCAACACAACCCACGTGAGTTAACACCCTATTCCAACATGCTGAATTGTTGGCATGTAATATATACTCAATACATCCTTGGCTCATCCTACATAGTGTAGTGACCCAGACCCAAGCAAGGACATTTAAAATCATTCACTGATTCCCTAAATAACATTTCAGACCAAATGAGTTGGCCAATTTAATAACACACCCCTGTTCAGCCAAGCAGCTAGCACAGTGTTTTAATTAGGGAAGGTGAAGGTACAAGTGCTCAGGACTCACAGATGGTGCCTGATTGTTTTTTTTCCTTCCAGGGGTGTAAACACACCTAATTTTCAAATCTTTAAATGGTGACAAGGATTCTCTATTCGGTCCTAAATGCCATCCAAATCATGACCTCAGCCAAGTTTACAGCTGGGTCAATTAAGGAGTATATTCATAGCTTTGTGAAAAGGATGATAAATGTATTTCACGCAAGTAAAATGTAACATATCAAGGTCAAAGTTCTAACAAAACAAAAAACAATAAACAATTTCTAGTTAAAATCATTGATAACTTCCATTTACTTAAAAAAAAAAAAAGAGAGAGAAACTCCTGCAGAATATTATATTCTTGTTTCTGGGCTAATCTAGAAGCAAATAATTGCGTATCAAGTGAAGAGTGACAGGATTTGACTGCTTACCAGGTCTGACATTAAGCAAGTCACTCACATTACATTATTTTCCAAGCAGTATTTATATCACCCAGCTTTCAGATGTGGCCAAATATCTTCCTTAGTTCCAAGAAAAATAAGTACATATAAACTCACCTGCCAAAAATTATAGTAACACTCATGCATTTCTCACAAGAAAGATGATCTTAAAAGTCCTTGAAATTTGTGGATCAATGACAAAGTAAATTAAGGTTCTTTGAGCAAAGGATTTTGCAGAAATTTGGTGTGTTTACTGTATTATAAAGTTTACAATCCAGAACTTTTATCTCTTAAAAGAGTTTTAAATTGCCACGATAGCTCCAGTCAAATATTTTAGTATTTTAAATGTTAGCTTCTGGACATAATATTAATAGCTAACATTTACTGAGAACTCCGCCATTGGAGAGGCACTATGCTGACTATTTCATTGTTTATCTCACGTTAATCTTGACAATAACTCTTAAGGAGCAGGGATGATTATTATCATCATTTTACAGATGAAAAATATCATGGCTCAGGGAGGTTAGTTTACTTATAGTAGAGGGCAGAGCCCAGATTTGAACTTAAAGCCAGGCTCCCAAAGGAACGGGGGGGAAAAAAACCTGACACATTATTTTTAAAGATCTGTTTCTATACAAAGTTGGAAAAAATCCAGTCAACCAACACATGTTTTTCTCAAGACCATAAATACAAACCCCTCATAAGTGAGTGTATGAGCCATGCTAGGAAGGAAATCTGATATTCCACATACTAGTTCACACGTCAAGGTGACAGATTATACATTCATCAGCACATGCTGTAAGTCCTTGACTTAAATATCCAATTTAGAAGTAATCTAAACTATTTGGATCTAAATATCCAATGTAGAAGTAGTCTCAAACAATGAAGAAGTATAAACCATTATTATAAGTATTATGCATAACAAGGTCACTGAAATCCCACTTTTATCCCTGGGGTTCTCCCCCTTTTTAAAGCCCTAACCCCACTTCTCTGGTCCCTTTGAGCATTACCAGAGGACAAAGCAAAAAAGACAAGATGATATTTACAGTCCCTTACAGCTCTAATAGTCTATACCTAAAACTAAGCTGTGGTCCCTGTTAGTTCTTTCTGTCCGGCACCCATTAAGTACCATATGCTAAGGTACCATGTTCTCATTTTCACCCTAAGGAGAGGACCAGGGAACAGTGAAATACTGTTATAATCAAATGTCTTCCATCAGAGTGGGAGGGGAAGAATGGAAAAAAAGAGTCAAAACAACTCACTTGAGGAAGGGGACAAACAGGACTGCTGGAAAACAAAGCACAGTAAAACCTTGGATTGTTAGTGACTTGGTTTGCGAGTGTTCCGCAAGACGAGCAAACATTTCTAATACATTTTAACGTGGTAAACGAGCAATGTCCTGCAATATGAGTAGTTTGTTTCTGGAACGAATTATGCTTGCAAACCAAGGTATTACTGTAGTCAGAAAAAAGAAACATGGGTCATAATGAGGTTACATGTAGTTATTAAAAGGAATGTTAAAAGACAAAGAGCTAATCTTTGTTGTTATCTTTGCATTCATAAAGTTAAACTGTCAGCTTCTCAATGTTGTTCAATATCACACTGTGCCAAACACAAGTACTAAAAACTTGATCAAGAAATAACACAGCAAATAAATAAATAAATAAATAAATAAATAAATAAATAAATAAATAAACAGAGCTACAGATTGGGGGATGGGGGTTATCACTTTGAGGGGTAAAAAGTATAACTATTGCACTGTGTTGTACAGCTGAAACTAATTTAAAAAAATGTTTATTTCACAATAAAATAAATGAATGAATGAATGAATGAATGAATAAAATAACAGAGCTAGGGCTGACCGAGTGGCTCAGGTGGTTAAGAGCTTGCTCAAGAGTGCAACCTCTGAGCAATAGGGTCGCTGATTTGATTCCCACATGGGCCAGTGAGCTGCACCGAGCTGAGCTGCTGCTGAGTTACCAACAGGTGGCAGGATGGCTCAGCTGGTGAGAGCAGTGCTCCTAGCAACAAGGTTGCCAGTTTGAATACCGCAAGAGATGGTGGGCTATGCCCACCCACAACTAAGATTGAACTTGGCACCTTGAGCTGAACAGCCGCAAGCTGCCGATAGGAGGCCAGATGGCGACTGGACTTGGGAGCTGAGCTAGCTGCGCCCTCCACAACTAAGACTGAAAGACAACAACTTGGCTGTTCCCCTTCCCCAATTCCCCAACACTGTTCTCCTTCCCCAATAAAATATAAAAAATAAGGGCCGGCCGAGTGGCACGATGGTTAAGAACTCGCTTGGGATGCCAGAGGGCCCCGGTTCGGATCCCACATATGAGGGCCAGTGACACTGCCCTCCACAGCTAAGATGCTG
>NW_017731536.1:2895862-2904650 GCF_001890085.2 Hipposideros armiger
AAATGGAAGACACATAGCTAGTTTACGTTTACTATAAACATATTCAGAAAACCATGGTAGTCTATGTTATTGCCTATTTTAATTGTGAAGCTACTATTGGAATTACTGCTCTAAAATATTAAAAGTCATATTTAAACTTCTAATTAGCAAAATCAAATATGCTTCTGTACATTAATCATAAATTAACACAAATGGACTCCCTCTATTCTAAAAATAATATTGATCTACATTTTAATGCATTATAATATTTATAAGCCTGTGTTCCACACCATTCCAATAAAATCTGCAATAATTCTGGTTGTCTGCTATAATTGTGGTTGAACGGAAATGTTTCTAATTATCCTCAAGGATAATACATTTTTCCAGGCTTCATAAATAAAATGTGCCTATTAGTAAAGTTTAATTGATTTTTGTTCCACTGATAACATAAAAGAAAGAAAAGAGAGAGAGAGATCACCTATTATATGCCCAAAGAACAATTTAGGAGCTCCTAGAAGCATTTATTTTTCTGCAAAGACAGTTACAAGTCTTACATGTTAAATATTTTAAAGAAATAAATCCATGCTTTCTTTTTTCTCTGAGTCACCTTTTTCAGCTATGTTTACTATTTTTGCATTACTTATCTATAGAATGAAATTAATCTGGTAAGTTCTATATTTAGACAAAAATAAACAAAGCAGACACCACTCACCCTCCCCCACCCCCACCACACAATTTCAAGTTTCCCTCTTTGAGCCACAGCCTGCCCTGGCCCTAGGGACTAGCTCGAGCAGAGAAGAGAGAGCAGTGAAACCCTGCAGCCATGGGAGCCAAAGCAACTCAGCCATCCGAAAAATCCAAGCTAGCTTCAAAGGAGAGGGATTTACCTCCAGTGCCTCTAGAAAATGAAGACAACACAGTTCTTGAAGGTAATTCCAGAGTTTCAAAAAGATTTTAAGCCAGAGGGTAATGGAAAGAATATTGGTTGTGTTTGAGAGGTACAATTATGGATTTTGTTTTTCTAAATTTCCACAAACTTCCTATCTCATCATTTTTTTTTTTGTTTTGCTCTCACGTAGTAGGTCTTTTCAACTGTTTGGGATCCTTGGCTCTCCATCTCCCTGCCAGAGGGAGGCAAACGCTGATGGAGCCTCTGCACACACAGGTCCAGCCTGTCAAGCAGTGGTTCCTGCGGGAGTGGTCCAGGCTGTTTCATTGACATTATACCCAAATGTCAGTATCTCTAAGCCTCTTCCATGTTTTTATCCATTTTCTCCACAAGCGTATCCACTAATCTTCTGCCGGGAAAGGGAGTGGGGTGGACAAAACCCTGGTGCCATGATTCTAGAAGCCAAGCCTTCTCTTCCGCTGGACTTTTCTCTTAACGCTGTTTCCCAGTATGCCCCCCTCCACTGTGCTGGGAGTTCCCGGATTCTAGGATTAAACTGGGGAGGGGCTGGTCTCCTGACTGCACAGCGAGGGGAGGATCTGGGCATCTAACTGCTTCTTTCAACCAGTCCTCCTGGTTGTCTGCCTACAGACACACCTGGCATTTCCAACTCCGAAGCCTTTCCAGGGTTCTATGGCCAGAAAGGGCTTTTTTTCGAAGCTCTCCAACCCTGAAGGCTTGAAGCTTTCAGCTTTCACTGATCAGTTAAGTGTATCATTACTGTTTTCCAATTTGCAAAATGTTAACATTGTATCCCTTTCCTCCTCTTTAACCTAATAATAAATGCATGACTTTTTATAAGTCCCTTATTGATATTTTATTGGGGTTTCAGGAGAAAGCAAAGATAAACGAGTATGTTGAATCCACTAGGCTTAAGAGCAAGTCTTACAAAATAAGCAATTTTCTGAAATAAATTCATACTGAACTATTTTACACCAAGGAAGTGTAGTTAAGCAAGCCTTTTACCTGGACTTGACAAGTCCCTCGTCTCTCTTCTACTCCCCACAAAGCTGTGCTGACTGGTTCCCACTCTCCTCAGGCTCACATCCGCTGCTCTCCCCAGCTCACAGCAGGTGCCCTGCCTGCGCCTTCCTTCCCCTCAGCACCCACACAGCTGCCCACTCAGGGCACAGGTGATGCGCTCTTGCAAAGCTAATCCGTGCTCTCTCCCTGTGCCTGTGATCCAAGTGCCTCCTCTTTGGACTTTCCTTTCAGCTTCCACCCCAAATCTTTTTTTTTTTTTCTTCTATCTTCAGTCTCTCAATCTCTACAGAGTTCTTCCTCATTTAAAAAATTAAAAAATATTTGTAAAGAAACTATAATTGCCTTCTACTGGCCGCAGTATAGTGAAGTAGTTACTCCAAAGGGCTCTTCTGTACAAAACAACTTCAAGTTCTTGGCTAAAATACACTTTTTAGTGCATTGATGGGTTTCCAAAAAGTAAAGGAAATCTCCAAGGACCCCAGTACCATAACCAAAAAGAACCACCACAAGCGAACAAACTGGCTTGCATCCAGAGTAAAACACTGAGCAGTAAACAGTTAAACTCTAAGGGTAGGTGACCGTGAGGATGAATGCTAATATGAAGGCGACACTGGGAGACTAAACCTTCAGCCAGTGGCAAGGAAAGGAAGCTGAATCTGAGATGCCACATTAAGCCCCGAACCGCTCAAGGAGGCTGAAGTGGCCTCGGGGGTGCAGCCTCTGTATCCCTTATTTTGGGGCCTCAGATTAAGATGAAAATCAACATCAGCTACATAAGGAAACCACCATAAGTGTTCACAGATACCAGCAACAGATTTACACCCCTCTAAGGACTTAAAATATTGGATTTATGAGACACAAAATGTAAAATAAATATCAGTTATTACCAAGACAGGAAAGGAAAACTCCCATTGAGGGCAAAAGGAAAACGGAAACAATTTTGCAGTACTTCATAGTTTTGCCTAGGGCTTGCTTTGTCCCCACTGACTATTCTCTAATGCATGGAATAGTAGAAAGAGCTATCTGCATAATGCTACAAATTCTCTCTAGCAAACAAACTACTACCACATCATACATAGCCTATGGGAAAATGTTCAAATATGAAGTCCTTACAAAGTTTGACTACAAAATGAGAGCTTATTGAGAGTCATGTTACCTTCATAAAGACAGTTCCCCTGAATATGTGAGCAGTATCCATTTCATCGCAGTAATATTACAATGAATTGGAATAAACAAAAAATTCAGTATGCTATCAGACCCAAATGCCTCAGTTGACTTTGTTCAATTGTTTGCAGATGGTTCTCTACTTCTGACAATTCAACTTCAGAAAACCTGTACTTCTGTGCATTATCTAGCTAAACCGTCCTTCACACACCTAATTCAGGGAGTCATATATTAGCTGATAAATGGATGTTTTCAACTACTGCATAAGGTTCCACTTTTTCCCATCCAACAGTATCTGTGCAATCACGTAAGTTTATCACATTTTTATAAACTGTAGAAAAACATTGGTAGAAAATATACCTTACACTATGTGATAAAAAGCAGAAACCTGAAACTGATAACTTATAAGGCTAAGAAGAAAATGAGTACATATGTCAAAAACAGCAAGTCTAACTTTAGTCTTAAAAAGATATTCACTGACTTAAGCTGGTGGACCAACAGGAGGCTCAACTGTAAAAGGAAAATGACAAAACTAAAAGAGCATGTATAAAATCCTGAACTGCTAACTCCATATAAAAAGACAGTCTTGCCAGTACACGGGCAGAATCACCAATCGTCAGGTGTCACATATGGCTCTTTCAGTGAGACAACCATCCTGGCAATGAGGCCGTGATTGGAAAAGTGTCATTTTGACACTGCCTCTACGTTAGGCTACCTAGGATGCACAGCAAACCCATGTTTCTCAAGCTTGAATATGAGGGGGGAGTGCAGGTAGAGAGAGGACCTTTGGCCCCGAAACAAATACAGTGTATCTCTCAAGTGCGTCAATTTACTGAATGGTAAGTAGTGAAAAATAACTTTATATGAAAATAAATACTGTGTTAAATAAAGTATAACATATACATAATTTTGTGACCTAATGCAGAACTAAGTGTTGGGTTTGCAGATGCTGGTTGGAGTATCCTTTCAGGCCCTATGGAGATAAACATAAGCTCCACTCTTGCTGCTAGAACCCGGTGAGGTGTGCAACTCCCTGAGTTCCAGAACTGTTTTAGCACTGTTGGTCCCACAAAAACAACGCCTAGCCTAGCGTTAACAAAATTAGCACATGCAAGACACAATGCAAATAAAAGCTCTGTTTAAACATCAGTATATAAATACAGAAGGCTGATTATCAAAGTAGGAAATTAAAGATATTCATGTCTTAAATCTCAAAACCAATGCATAAAGCTCCAGGTAGGCAAGAAAGGCTAATGAGGGCAGAGGTGGGTTTTGAAAAATGAACCCAGGACACGCAGGAGCAACACTGCCTCTGCCCTCAGAGAGAGAGGCAGTAGTGCGAAGGGTAGATGCAATACACTGCATTCTTCATATTTCATTTAATACTCCCATTCTCCCCTTTTACTTTCCAGGTTGTAAATTTTAATGCTAAGAAATGAAGCATGAGCAGCTGATATTGAAAACTACACGCCCTTCTAACTACTGGCAAAAAAAAAAATCTTCGCTGTATCGGGAGAAAATGGTAACATTTTCCTGTATCTTCAGAAAAAGATGACACATTTCAGCATCATACAACTGTCCTTGAAAATGCTGATTCTGATCAAGTAGTCTCTAAGACTCCCAAGCTCAGAAACTGTTGTTATAGCCTATGAAAACAACTTTTAACACCGACAAAATCGGTGATCCTGACTGGTTGTCTCCCTTAATAATGTACTGCCCTAGTAAAGGCATTTAAATTGACATCTGTTTCCTGAAAGAAATACCTGTGATTTTATTTTTATTTTCCATATGTATGGAAGTCAATAAATAAAAACCTCAATCCTTCCGGCTTATTTTAAAACAGGGAAAAAAAAATGAGTCTTGGCTTATTTAAATTAACATAGGGGAAGAAAGAGTGACAATGCCAGGTCATTTAGAAATGAAAATTATTAGGAAAGGAAAATGGAATTTTCGAAATTATATTTTTATTCCTCAAATCTTATGTTTATGTTACAAATGCTGTCCCCGAACATCTTCAAAGACGATACTTACTGTAACTGCCAGGAGATTTTTCTTCATAAGTAAAATGAAGTTGTAATTCCTCCTCTGACATCTCACAAATGAACACTTTCAGCAAACAGCAAATAATAAACAAAGCATTGTGAGTCTGCCAAATGAAGATGTGGCTAGAAAGAAAAGACCAAAATCACACAAGAATCAATATTTAATCATGAGCATAACAGGTTCATTTCTAGTTCATGATTTCTTCATGATTTCTCAACTTCTTTGCCCATTCTGTTTGTAATATTAGAAAACTGTCCATATCTTTTAACGTCTCATGATTCATAACACTGGGCCAGTATTATCTATTACAGTTTACTTCGTATTTTATTCTGTGTACTTTATATAGTAAGACGACTTAATAAAAATATTTCCCTTTAGGCATGACTGCTCTTTGCTCTGAACTTTATAGTTGTCCCACACATAGGCATGTCAAAGAAAAGAAAGCTAAAAAATAAAAAATATATAGTAACATAAATAAATGCAAATACACAACCAAAATTTTAAATGGCGCATCACCAGCAGCACAGTACAATACTTGCTATTTGTGTTAATAACCATGAACTCACAATAAGAAATTTAATTGAATTCAATATAGTTTTGAAAGCAAGGCAACAAACAATCTTTTAAGAGACTGTCATCCAAAAATGGTTGTAAAAGAAGCTTGAGTGCATAAAAGGTTAACTTTCCATTGCACATAAATTAAAACTAATAAAATTAATATCTAATCTGAACGTTATTTCATCTAATATGAAATAAAGGAAACAGATATGAAATGAAATAATACTCAAACTAAGTCATTATTCAAATTAGATATGACCAGCAGTGATAATGGGGGAAAACTACCTTTTTAGTAATAATTACATCATTATTAATCTTCTTAAAAAATATATTTCTAAAGATTGTCTAAAACGCTGAAATCAATGATTCCAGAATTTATAACCTCACCCCAATGACTTGGACAGCAAATTAAAACTTTTCTTTTACTTTTTTCCCTTAATAATGAGAATAATTCCTTTATAGCTTTCAAAAGACCATAATCTATTTCTACCAATAAATGACAAAATGCTCATATTGTTAAATATAAAGAGAACATGATTTAATCAGCCAGCTTACTTCTGACATTCAGCTGAAAGCTTTAGTTCTTTGGTTCTACAAAGGAAGACCTTAATTAATGCACCAAGGTTTCCTGTTCGAGGATTGTTTTCAACTGCAAGAGAAAAAAAGGTTTTAAAAGTTAAATTAAGAACTGAAATCAAAGTGAGCATATCATAACATTTATAAAACCAAATGTTAAACTGAAGTTGTTCATGAACCAACCTTATTGTCAATCTCACAACTAGGAAGAAAAAGCAATGAGGGAAATTGCTGCTTGGTTGTAATTCTTTCTGAACAACAACAAAAAATGATTCACAAAACAAATGATAGAAACAGTAGGAGGAAAATGGCCATTTCATCCAAAATTGTAAAGATGTAACAGTTAATATACACACACAATTTACACACACCCACATCCCTCTCTTTAGAAAAACAGATGTTAAAAAAATTCAAGAATTGATCACCTATATCCCCAGTATATTGAATATAATTAACTGTAAAGGTAAAACTGTTCAGATAATCACAAATTATTCTGATGAAAAATAAAAGACACATAAAGAAAGCAATGTGGCCAGTGGGGAGCCATTTGATCAGACAAAATTTTAAAGAATTTGTTAACACATTTTTTTCAAGTTTAAACGGTGGGCATTTCATTCAGCAAAGCCAGCCTAAAGAATTGAGAGGAGACTGTAATGGGAATCAGAAGGTCTGGTTTCTAGACCCAAGTCTATAATAATGGAATATTAAATCTTAGACAAATAACTTACTTCTCCAACCTCAGTTTTCTCATCTGGAAAAGAAACAACAGCTAACATATGCTAAACAACTTACACTAAGTGTTTTATACTCATTACTTAACTTAATCTTCAAAACCATGTATGGCATAAGCACCACGATTACCTCCATTTTACGGGTCCTCACCTGTAGGCTGTTACTTGCTCAAGGACACATCCTTATCTGCTGTCTCAAATCCTTAGCTCTACCCTATGCTATACCAACTGCTATAATCAAGGAGTTGGACTTAATGAAACTATAAAGGTCTATCAGGCTGCACAGCAAGACACGCGTTATGGTTAATTTTGTGTGTCGACCTAACTAGGCCACAGGATGCCCAGATATCGGGTTAAACATTATTTCTACGTGTGTCTGTGAGTGTGTTTCTGCATTTGAATTGGTGGACTGAGCACAGCAGACTGGCGTGCCCCAAGTGGGTGGACATCATCCAACACACTGACAGCCCCAACAGAACAAAAAGTCGGAAGAAGGTTGAATTCTTTCCCTCTGTCTGCTGAGCTGAAACATATATCTTCTCCTGCGGAGGGCTGGGACTTACAACATTGGCTCTCCTGTTCTCAGGCCTCTGGACTTGAGCTGGAATTTACACCATTAACTTTCCTGCATCCTCCAGCGTGCAGAAGACAGATCGCAGAACTGCTCAGTCTTCATAATCATGTGAGCTGATTTCTTAGAATAAATCTCATTTTCTATATATATCCATCCATCCCACTGGCTCTGTTTCTCCAGAGGACCCTGACTAATACATCATGAAAGCACAGAAGTTAAGAATTCATCTTAAGGGAGAGACTATTTAGTCAGAACCTTTAATTTTACTATTGAAGAAGCCCAGAAAGGTTAAGCGTTTTGCCCAAAGTCAAAAATACATTAGTGCCCAGTCTTTTCACTTTACCAATGGTTTTCAAACTGTGAGATTCTAGATTTCTAAATATTTGTTTCATTTTTGAAATACATTTTTAACTATTTTGAAAACCGGAAATACAAATATGCAAGCACACTGATTGGCCTGTGCTGCCCAGAATTCATTTTTAGGCAGATCTGAGAATTATGCTTTTGTAATCTCTATGCATATATCTGAACTTCTTGAAAATGTGTCAAAGATATGGAAAGATGGAGTTCTCCAAACTTTTTTTTCAATCGAGGTCTGCACATACATACTTTTACAAAGTGTACATAGGAGTTAAATACACCATCACAGCATTCCTGCTTTATGTTCAGTAACTGCCAAGTTAACTCAGCTTGAGAGTCAATGCGAGTAACTGCATTAAGTTTCTCTGTGACCAAGTTGTAGCGCCCTGCTATTGCAAATTTGAATTATGGACTAGCGGCAACAGCATTCCCCGGGAGCCTGTTGGAGGTGCAGAATCACAGGTCCACCCTACACCTACTGAGGCTGACAACACTTCTTAAAGGTTAATGTGCATGTAAATCCCAAGGCCTTCTTATTCAAGTTTAAATTCTAATTCCACACATGTGAAATGTGACCTGAGACTCTGCATCACTAACCGTCTCCCAGGTGACGGCCATTACTGCAGGCTAGAGAACTGCTCTGAGAATCAAGGTGAAACTGTGCTGTGAATTAGGGCAGGTTTTATCCAGCTTTCATCATTAAGAATAGATATGTGATTAGACAGTAGATACTGTTGTAATTTCACTTTGAAAAAAATTTCCTGGGCCGGCCGAGTGGCACGATGGTTAAGAACTCGCTTGGGATGCCAGAGGGCCCCGGTTCGGATCCCACATATGAGGGCCAGTGACACTGCCCTCTACAGCTAAGAG
>NW_017731536.1:2904885-2910351 GCF_001890085.2 Hipposideros armiger
AAGAACAAAACGACAGCAACTTGTCTGTTCCCCTTCCCCCAATTCCCCAGCACTGTTCCCATCCCCCCAATTACCCAATAAAAATCTTTAAAAAAAAAAAAATTCCTACTTTCAAGCTTTGGATTTAATTTATTGAAAGAATATCCTGGGGCCGGCCGGTTGGCACGTTGGTTAGGAGTTGGCTTGGGACACCAGCTCTGAGGAGCAGGACCCCGGTTCGGATCCCACATGAGGAGGGTCAGTGACGCTGCGCCCTCTACAGCTAAGATGGTGAACGACAGCTCGACATGGAACTGGGCTGCCGTGAGTCATCCCTGTCGGCACAGGCTGCAGCCTCTGCTGCAGTGGGCGGCCATCAGCTACCGTGAGTGGCTGGCAGCTGATAGGAGCTGCCATGAGCCATGGTGAGCCGCCATCCAATGGATGGCGACCGATCTGCCTCACCCGGGAAGAGCACAATGATAATGCCAACATGGGCCAGTGAAGCGACGTCCTCCACAACTAGACTGAAGAACAAAAGGACAGCAACCTGTCTGTTCCACTTCCCCAATTCCCCAAAATCTTTTAAAAAAGAATATCCTGAGATTGCAAAATAAACTTTGTTTAATGTATAATCTTCAAATATATATATTTAATTTTTTTAAAGATTTTTATTAAAAAATATAAACCTTAAAAAAAAACAGTTAATGTTTGCAAGTACATCTCTGTGTGAATTAACATTATCTAGCTATTGTAAACCAAACAAAATACTGAAGAAAAGAGCTAAGGCTGATAAGACTACAATCATAATTCAGACTCTCACCTTCACAATCTTATGTTCGTTCAACATCCTCTTTATGAATGAATGACTTTATAAGGAATTGTTTGAATTTTAAAATGATTTAAAAAACAAACAAACAAACAAACAAACAAACAAACCTGCTGTTGGAAAGAACAACCAGACTATTAGATTGATGTAATTAGAGCTCTGAGTACCTTTTTCATCCATCCATTCATTTAGCACATATTTACCGAGCTACTTATGTGTACCCAGCACTGTTTCAGGTACAAGAAGATCCTGTCTTTAATGGAGCTGACATTCTAAGACAGTTAAGTTTTCACAATATTCTTATGGACAAGATACAGGTGGAGCAATAAATTAATAAAAGTAAGTACGCTCAATGATGTTCCAACAATAATACACAACGGTAGGCTCAGTATTTCAACATACCTCAATGGAATTGAACAGGATCAAAGTTAATTGGTAAAAATCAAATGTTATGCTGAAGTTGAATGAGCGTCAGGAGCCAGAGTAGGAATGGGGGAGACATCTGACAAGGAGGCAGAAAAGCATACGAAATAGACTACAGAATCTAACTAAGTTCAAATCCCAGCTCCTCCACTGACTAGTTGTGTGAACCTGGCAACTTGTTTAACATCCTCACGCCTCCATTTCCTCATCTGCAAAATAGTACTTCAGTAATGGAAAAATAACTCAGTTGACTCGAGAGCTTGAACTTGTAGCAATCTGTTAACTAAAGTGGCTTTTGTGTAAAGAAGGGAATTCCCCCATCTCCATGGGAGTTCTGGCAAAGTCTGGGTAACACTTACACAAGGGTGTCATAAAGATTTCCATCTGGGGTGCGAGATTGGACTTGCTTCCAGCCTCTGAAGCAACCCTTCCCAACATCTCACTAAAATACCCATGAGCCCCACGATCCAATAGCCAATAAATAGAGAAAACACAGAGAGCAGAGACATGTTAACAATCTACTGGGATGAAATAAACAAAATTTACATTGTGGAAAACTCTACTACCCACTTTCTTTAACTAATAAATTGAGAGGGGAAACAGGACAGAGAGACAAAGGCAGGAGGAACCCAGCTATGAGAAGAATTGTAAAGTAAGCACCTTATATGGTTCCCGATTCAAACAAGCTGACAGAATTAGAAATTTGAACACTTGGGTAGATATTTTTCAATGTTAAAAATTGTTTTTTGGGCCAGCCGAGTGGCTCAGTTGGTTAAGAGCTCACTCAAGAGTGCAAACTCTGAGCAACAGCGGTTTAATTATCAGCCCAAGCTGAGCTGCCAATAGGTGGCAGGATGGCTCAGCTAAAAAAAATTTTTTTTAATTGTTTTTTAATATAATAATGGTATTTTTTCCTTTAAAAAATCCTTGAGATACATATTAAAATATTTATGAAAGAAATGATATGATGTCTGAGGTTTGTGTCAATAAGTGAAGAAGGATGAAGTGGTATGTCTGAGATTTGTGTCAAATTCATTACATGAGGATATGCTTTGTTTGTTTTGTATATACTTTTCACTTGTTCAGTTTTCTGTACATATGTCATACAGTTCAGTAAACGGTTGAGCGATACAGATGAACCAAGATTGTCCATGAGTTAAAAATGATTGAAACTGGGAGACGGGCATATGGGAGTTCATTATATTATTCTATTTGCCTTTGGGTGAGTGCAACATTTTCAAAAATAAAAATTTTTTTTAAAAGATTTAAAAATAAAATGCCCATGAAAACATACAAACTGATACAAACTCACAAGAAAATGTTGAAAAGGATACAGTTCTCCCAAAAAACAGGAAACACTTCCACAAAACACAATTTCATAGAACTGAACTAAAAATTTATTTGGTAATCAATGGGTCATTAGCAAGCCTAATTGCCTGAAACTACCTTGAAGGAAAAAGTCTCTCTCTTACTGTCTTCCCCAGCCAGAGAACTTAGGTTAATCCTCCTACTTAGCTAACTTCCTATACAGATTCAGAGGCTAGAGCTCCCAGAAAGCAACTGGCAAGAAGTAACAAAGCCAAATACAGAGTGACTTATGCTGGAGAATAGAGGAAGGAAAAAAAGTTGATCCAAATGTTTGATCTGAGGATTTTAATTCCCTCACACTCCAAAACCAAGGAGTAGGGGTAATGGAAGGTCCCATTTAAACCACGCATACCTGCTCAAAATAAAAACCTTGGGTTCTAGAAATGAGGTTTAAAAAACAGCACCAGCATGCCTTCAAGGCAAAATAACAGCAGATTCAACAAGCACCTACAGAAGCCACACAGGAACAGGGCTAATAAACATACCCTCTCTGGTAGCAAACAATGTGCCTTCATGGGTGCTCTCTACGCCCTTTCCCTGCTCTATTTTTCTGAAGAGTCATCGTTACATAAAATACATGTATTTCTTTATGGCTCCCCCCCTGAGAGAGATCCATGAGGTCAGGGACCTGGGTCAATCTTTCTTGCAAGCCACACCCCCAGCTTATAGAATACAGCCTGTAATATAGTAGGTGCACAATATTTGCTAGCTTAACAAATAAAAACAACAGCAACAACAAAATAAGGAAAAGGTTATGATGAAACCTCAGCAGAAGAGCTGAATCAAAATTGTCAAACGAATTTTAGTACACAAGCATCATCAGTGGAAAACAGGAAAATCAACCATTTAGTTTTTAAAGAAAACAGAAAGCCCCTGGGGGAAATGAGTATAATGAAAAGAGAACACTCTGACATGCTGGATAAACTAGTAATGCTTAAAAATAAACTAAAAATGCAGTAACAACTAAAAGATGCACTAGAATCTTGAAAGAGAATTGTAATGTATAACACAATGAATCAAAGATAAAAAGGAGGAACTACAAAAAAAGAAATGAAGAAAAAGAAGATACAGAAGGCAAAGAACAGAAATCCAACCTCAATGGTACAGGTGGGGGAGAAGAAATTAAAGCAAGTAAATCAAAGCCATAAATAACTAAAGAAAACTTCAGAGTTGAAAAAGACCTGAATAAACAAACCAGTAAAAAGGCCTCATCAAATCACCAGCAAAATCATAAAGAAAAAAGTATAATGAGAAACATTTAATCATAATCATTAAAGGAAAGAGTCTTATGAACAAAGAAGCAAACAGAAATTAAGGTCTCAGACTTCTCAAGTTAACTCGAGATGTCAGAAAAGACCGATTCTTACAGAGTTTTGAGAGAAATGAGAAGTAAAGAAGTTTAGGTACATAGATGTTATCTGTCATTCTTGACTGACTCGTACACGTGAACGAATGGAAAAAGAATCCAAGGAACCCAATGGAAACAGCAATGGAGAGCTAAAACAATATAAACATGTCAGCAGCTACATGGTGCTGGGGAGGCAGAATTAAAAGTTGAAGTTAACTCCAACAAAATTAGAGGGACTTGGTTACTGCCTAGGACTGACTGTCCATCGACATCCCTGAAGGGCAATGCCTGAGAAGAACCACATCTCATAAATAATGGCTATACCCCAGGACTCTGGAAAATCCAGAAATACTCATTGGAGACCCAGAAAGACAGGAGAGAAAGGGTAAAAAAAAAATACCTGAAAAAGTTGTGGAAAATAAATCCTCCCTATATTTCTCAGTGTTCCTGTAAAAAAGGCCTCACCTCCTGGATCAGGAAAACATGTATGCTATAAAGTGAGAGAATGTCTGCTTTCACTTATAGAAACATTTCACATACCATAAGGATTAGAACTGTAGCCATGTGTTTTAAAACTTCTCTTATCTCACCTAAAGCCAAGCAGCTACATCACAAGATAAGCCCCTAAGCTGACTCCCAAGGTGCAGGAGAGACCAGAGTATTATCTTCCTAAGTATCTATATTTCAAGGAGGAATAAGGACCCAGAACTTGGAGACACCTCTAGGTCTAAAACGCCAATACAAGGAGGGAGGGAGGGTATCTGGCTCCTGAAGAGATTTTATTTACATACCAAAGGGCTGGAGTAAACAGAAGAGGTAGACAGCTAACTCCTTCCCTTTTATAAGCAGGAAAAAACATTCTACCCCAACTCACAAAAAACAACTAACCTGGCTCTCATAGCATTGTCCTGGCAGGTAAGAGCTAAGACAAAGAAGGACCAATGCACTTACTAATTGTGAGGCATTTATTAAGAACTCTGTCGCTAATCCAGAAAACTGTGTGTGCGCATTCAGGGTAAAAAATTTATAAAAATCAATACAAAAAGCTCAACAAAAATAATGGCCACGGGCCGGCCGAGTGGCGCGTTGGTTAAGAACTGGCTTGGGGGCCGGCCGAGTGGCGCGATGGTTAGGAACTGGCTTGGATGCCGGAGGGCCCCGGTTCGGATCCCACATGTGAGGGCCGGTGACGCTGCCCTCCGCAGCTAAGATGCTGGACAGCGGCTCGGCCTGGAGCTGGGCTGCCCTGAGTCGCCGGCGACGGTGTAGGCCGCGGCCCCTGTGGCAGTGGGTTGCCGTGGGCTGCTGTATGTAGCCAGCAGCCAGAGTGAGCGGCCAGCAGCCGCAGTGAGCGGCCGTCCAGAGGCCGGTGGCTGATCTGCCTCGCCCAGGAGGGGTGCGGTGATGGTGCCAACTTGGGCCAGTGAAGACACGTCCTCCGCGACTAGACTGAAGAACAAAACGATAGCAACTTGTCTGTTCCCCTTCCCCCGATTCCCCAGCACTGTTCCATCCCCCC
>NW_017731536.1:2910553-2933364 GCF_001890085.2 Hipposideros armiger
CTACCGTGTGTAGCCAGCAGCCAGCGTGAGCGGCCAGCAGCCGCAGTGAGCGGCCGTCCAGAAGCCGGCGACTGATCTGCCTCGCCCGGGAAGAGCACAGTGGTGGTGCCAACTTGGGCCAGTGAAGCAACGTCCTCCACAACTAGACTGAAGAAAAAAAGGACAGCAACTTGTCTGTTCCCCTTCCCCCAATTCCCCAGGGCTGTTCCCATCCCCCCAATTCCCCAATAAAAATCTTTTAAAAAAATTAATAATGGCCACAAACTTCCCAAAATTGATACAAAACATTAATCTATGTATCTATCAACAAACGCCAAGTAGAATAAAAAATAAATTAAAAAAATTTAAGATAAAGAGAATATCTTGTAAGCAGCAAAAACAAACAAAAACACTCATCATTTACAAGGGAGAAACAATAAATTCAATAGTGGACTTCCCATTTGAAAGAAAGGAGGCTGGAGGGCAATGGAATGATACAAAAGAATAAAAGAAAAACAATTGTCAACCAAGAATTCTGTATCCAGAAAAACTCTCCTTCAAATATGAAGGCAAAGAGGAGGGTGGCGGGCGACTTTACAATGGAGAAACTTGACAAACACAACCCTGGCCAAGTAATCAAGGTCAACATCATCAGTGATAGCTCATGTTAATAACATGTACCCCTGATATGATGTGTTAAGAACAGTACTTTACCTTTACCTCTGTGGTCTTCTTCTACAGACCCCATTACCCCTGTGTAACCATGAGAAAAACATCAAACAAACTCAAATTGAGGAACATTCTGAAAAATACTCTACCAGTACTCCTCAAAACTCTAAAAATCATGAAAAATAAACAAAATCTGAGAAACTGTTGCAGACCAGAGGAGGCTAAGGAGACATGATGACTAACTATAATGTGGTATCCTGGATGAGATCCTGGAAAAGGAAGAGGATATTAGGACAAAACTAGTGAAATCGGAATAAAGTGTTGAGCTTAGTTATAGTAATGTATCCCAATGTTAATGTTTTAGTTGTGACAAATGTACCATATTAATGTAAGATGTTAATAATAGAAACTGATGAGTTATATGGGAACTCTCTCTATATAGCTTCTCAACTTTCCTGTAAATCTGAAGCTAGTCTAAAATTAAATTATTTTTTAAAATCTCAATAGATGGGTTTAAAAGGAGATGACATACAACAGAAAAAAAGATTAGTAAAGACAAGTTAAAATAAAACAAACTCGTGAAGGTCAGAGAGAAAAAAAGAATGTAAACTACACACACACACACACACACACACACACACACACACACACACTCTCACAGGCATATGAGACAAAATGAAAATGTTAACAGAAGTATAACAGAGGTCCCAGAGGAGAGGAGAGACAGAATAGGAAAGAAACAATGTATAAACCAATAATGGCTGAGAAGGTTACAAAACTGATGAAAGACACCAACCCACAGATTTCAGAAGCTCTACAAACCTGAAGCAGCAAAAAAAACCACAAAGAAAACCACTCCTCAGCATATCATTCTAAAATGCTAACAACCAAAGGGCAAAGAGAAAAACTTAAAAGCATCTGAAGAAAAAAATTCCATCATTTTCAAAGGGAAAAAAATGTAAGATTGATAGCTTTCATCTCAACAAAAATGAGAGCCAGAAAAATAACAATGATATTTTTAAAGTATGAAAAAGAAATTAATTCCAACCTAGAATTCTACACACAGCTAATGTACCCTCCAAAAGTGAATGAAAAATAAAAACATTTTCAGACAGTTAAATGAAGAGAATTATCATATAGCCACACAGCCCTTAAAAGTTGATGTACGTTTATATATTTATTGATGTGAAAAGAAGTTCCTGAATACTGGTGAATGGAAAAAACATATAAATAATAACACATATAAAATTGTGCATATAAACCTATACATATAGAATACTCTGAAAAAAAATCTTATCACAAACGATTAGCAGTGATTTCCTCTTTTTAATATGGAAAGATTTTTTTAACTGTACCACTGTACTGTTGGATTTTTTGACATCTTTTTTATTGCTGTTCCCAAAAGTATTTTTAAACATCTAATGATACAAATATATGTCAAGTGGAAAATACATATTAAAATAATTGTGTATGTGTGTGTAGACAGTATATAAATGTATATCCAAAAAATAAATAACAGAAGGCAACACACAAAAATATTAACAATGGCTCTGTCAGGATTGTGAAATTATGAGCAATAACTGCCTTTTTCGCATTTTAGTATGCTTTCCATTATATATAGTAAATATTACTTCCAATTTAAAACATCATTTTATAAAAATCCAAAGTCATTTTAAAAGCCATCATCATCATAACTGCATTGATAACATTGTTACATAAAATTCTTTAATTTTCAGCATCAAACAGCCACATAAGTTTTTGAAAGCCACTTATATTTAGCACAAAATCCTCTAATCTATGGTTGTAACTGCAAAATTCAAGGCAACTACTATAATAACACTTCTATCATTACCAACGTAATTTATTTTTAAAAGCAAAACTATTTCATCAAAGACTATGGCAAACTAACCTATACGGGAGTTAGCCATATAGCTTACAGGGCGCTTATTCATATAGTTTGATTTAAAAACAGAGTGTCATTATCATTTATGAAGCTCCTGTACATTTGGCATTTTAAAGATACATTATCTCTAATTTTCAAAGCAACGATGCAATGTAAGTATAATTATTTACATTTTGAAAAGCATAACATTCCAATTGCTACCAACTTGAAAGTAAGGCATTTGAGAAACAAAACCCCAAAAAAGTGACATTTGTTGATATAAATGGTGAATAATGAATGACAAAATGCTAGGCATTATACTGGATATTTCATATGTTATCTGATTTTTTTCTTCACGAGAACACCGAAATTTAGATGAGGAAATTAAGGCTCAGCTAATAAGTAGCAGAGCTGAAATGAAGATAAAATGATTCCACAACCCATACACTGTACCATAACATCAAGTTGTTATTACTAATTCAAGAAGCTTCCTAATACATTTTCTTATTAATGAGGGATAATTACTCGGGTTAACACGCCAACAAAAGAAATACAGTCAGTGCAGTTGGCCAATCACAAGACGAATGATGGTATATTTTATATGAATTGTCTATGCAACTACAAAACTAACTTAATAGTTTGTTTTTTCTCCACATTTCAAAATTCACAAAAAGAATAAGATGAAGGAGAGTCTATGGCTTTGCAGAGTCTATTACCACTACTGTAAATTAACCACACATGTGTCTTATTGCTAATGACTGAATGGTACAGTCTAGTGCAGGGGCTGGCAAACTTCTGCGATGGAAGAGCCAATCCTGTCCCTCACAACAATTTAAAAATTATTCGAGAGCCATAAAACAAATGATATCATCATTATGTGAATAATATCCTTTAAAAATTTTATAAATGAAACTATGATAGTTTTATTTTCATTTTCAATTTTACTTCAGAACCACATGTACATACCCAAAGAGCCGCCGTTTGCCGACCCCTGGTCTAGTCGCATCAGTGAGCACCACGAATGGAAGCTATTATTATTCCTATTATTATCATCAAGAATACATTACTTCATTACTGCAATTAATATTACACTACCAAAATTGATAACAGAAATTTTCAAATAAATGCCCACACACATCTACTATCTATACATATGCACACATACATACACACACGTCCACTTTTCCTGCTTACCTAAAGACCTGCAAACTGAAACAGTTGCCTCTTCCAAGAGCTTCAACTCAGTACTGGAGAGATAGAAAAAAGATAATTAATAATTACAACACTAAATAAGTACGCACTCATCAGTTAAAGGAATATATAAAAATAAAGAGAAAAATAACTCAGAAGAAAAATATCGTATACAGCAGTGAACAACAAAATCAGCAAAATAAAATGAAGCTTCTATTTTCAATGTATTTAGGAAATTTACGATAATTCTCAATATGAGATTCTGAAAACAGAAGGGCTGAGGGCACCCTGTCTTCCAGGCATTGACTGGGACAGGGAGGAAGGGTGGGGTTGGGGGAACTTAGAAAAATTCAATAAAGGCACTCCAAAATACAGAGCAAAAGGCAGGGGCCCCATCTGCCCATCTGTAAGGGTCGTACTGATCATGGGGGTTACAGTTATTTAGAAAAATGCTAGTATTTTTAGGAGACAGGGCTTGCCTTCCTTCGCTTCCTTTCCTTTCCTCCCCTCCCTCTGTCCCACCACCCATCCATTCTAATGGGAGTGAAAGGGAAGAAAGGAAGAAACATAGATAAGCAAATTGAGACTTCCACGGAGTTTAACATTCCAGGAATCGAAGGTATAGGAAGAACAAGAACCAGCTTCAGAGTCGGGTGACTGGGTTAAAATTTATGTGTTCTTTTCTACCAACACATATGGCACAGCAAATCCTCCACATGATAACTCTTCTATGGCTACTTCAAAAATCCCTGCCTCCTAGGGTTCATTGCTGTTGTTGATGAAGCACACTTTTAAAAAACAGAAGATCCATAAGCATTCAGGCTTCTGACAAGAAAACTTTAGAGAAACCGTGAAAGGACACTAATAGCTTTAGCTAGCTCTAGAACTGCGCTGTCCAGCACGGCAACCACTGGCTACATGTAGCGTGAAATGTGGCCAGTCCAAATTGAGATGTGCTGGAATATAAAATGCACATCAGATTTCAAAGACTTAAAACAAATGAAAAATACTTCATTATTAATCCTTAAGTTCATGGAGTTATAATATTTGGGATGTGCTGGGTTAAATATATTATTAAAATTAATTTCTCCCGTTTCATGTTACATTTTTAATGTAGCCACTATAAAACTTTCAATTATATGTTATGTCTCACCTTATACTCGTATTTCTGTTAGAGTCGTTCTAGAACCTGTCTCCCAGCAACTGAAGACAGTATCATGTATAAGAAGCATTATACATACATACATACATACATACAAACAGAGCTTAAGACCCACTAATTACTTCAGTGGATATGCCATTACCTTAAGAATTTCAAATTATATTTATAGTTTAAAAGATAAATAACTTTTCAAAGTGTAATTTTTTAGCTTTGTCTAAGATTAAATTTTTTTCAGCCAAAATAACCTAGAAATAAGCCATTATCACCGTATTAGATATTTTTAGTGTCTGCGTGCCTTTCAAGTCTCTCTCCGTCCTCCAATCCCTTCCTTCTATCTTCCCATCTCCCCCTCAGGGGTGAGCAGAGGCAAGCAGGCTTGCTCAGCATAGCCCCACTCACTCCATGGCCACAGCTGACTGGATCAGGGGTTGACATCTAATGTAAGCCACACCAGTCTTGGGGAATTTGGAATTGAGGTAGAAAGACAAGTTTTCCTATGGCTGGACCTTGGCTGCAAAGCTGAGGGTCATGGGGAGCCATCCTCCACCCGATGAGCAGCAGAGAAAGCTGGCTAGTAAGAAAGACGAATAAGAAGCAGCAATGAACAGGAGGCACTCTCAGGATTCCTGTTGGCCTTCCGAACCTTGGGACCAGTTCTCCCCGAGCCTAGCTGTGTCTGATCCTGGATTCTATGAGACATTCCTGTCTCTGCATCACATAAGCCCCTCTTTCTGGCATATGTTAAATCAAATTGATTTTTGTTAATAACCAAAAGAGTTCCAATTAATAAATCACTCTGGTCAGATTTAATAATACACATTAGTAGTTGGCAAGAAGTGGGAACTGTGAATTACTCAGTTTATTGGTTACTCAGGCAAAAAAAAAATGTGAAGAGGTATAAAATGCAAAAGACTGTAAAGAGCTTTATGAGGTTAATAACTAGACCACATGCATAAAATCTGCTTCACTGCTGCTTCTACTTTCTTCAGTCAATAACACTCTCTTAAAACTGGCTGGAACCAAGAGCTTCAACTATATACATGTGGCTACAACCTTCAAAAGCTTCTGAATTTCTTTATTCAACAACTATCGCCTGGCTGCCCAGGACATGCTGGGCTCTTTGAAAGATGCTGTCTCTGTCTCCAGGCTACACAGAGGAACGAAGCAGCAAACAGACTGCTCAGTGCAGGGGAAGTATGGTGATTAAGCCCAGACCTGTGCATGAGCTCATGGGAGGTGCACCCAACCTATGCTAGGAAGTCAAGGAAGACATCCTGGAGGAAGAAACTTTCTGTTCTGAAGGAGCCAGAGAAATCTGTCAGGCAGACAAAAGGGGAAGGCTTTCCAGACACAAGGAGTAGCAGATGCAAAGGCATGGCAGTCACAGAAAGCCTGGCACATTCGGGGAAGCGGAGGTTAATCAATGCTGGAGAATGGCAAACTACAAGCCTGGGGAAATAAACTAGATGGCTGGAGAACGGAGTTCAGTTTCTCAACTTGTTCTCAACAGAAAGGTATTGAGTGTTCCCAAAACAAAAACGAAAAGAGGGTCCTGATTTGTTAATACAATATTAGCCTTAAAAAAGGATGAATTCCAACATGTATCAGTGAGGTTGGATTGCACATGGCTTCTTCCAGGAGCCTTCTTTGATCACCTAACACTAGGTGTGAAGCCTATTCTGCCTCAAAAGCACCCAATCTTAAAACTGGGCACACGGTAGCAAGGTTGCCCAGTTATTTGTCTGTGCCCCGCCCCCAGATTGTGGGTTCCTTGTTCATCACAGCGTTCCCAGACTGGCACAACACAGGCACTTAAGAAAAATGCACTGAATGAATAAATGCCTTTGTCAGACACTTCATTACCAGAGGGAAAGTTAACTATTTCCCCATCATTCAAGAAATCCTTCACACTCTCCAGCTCTTAAGGCAAGATCCGTCCTCAAGTTTAAATTTTTATTAAAATATTGTTAAAGGCATTTATTTGTTTCCAAATGAAAAATAATATATCTTTTTGAAGCAGTCTGATTTCTTGTCATTTAATGTGAAGAGGTCAGAAACAGCTGGGCATTATCCCACCTCTCTTGGAAGGCTCCCTCTTGTGGCGAGCCAGCCAGCACCCGCCATTCTGTGCTTAGGCCTGTCAGGCCCGAGTCCTGTAAACACGGCCACCATCTGAGACAGCAGCAAGACAACTGCCTCCTCAACAATCACTACCTCGAGTCAGAAGCATCTGGGATGCCCACACTATAAACTCCGTGAGAACAGGGACAATGTCTCATCCACCCATGCATCTCCCACCATGCCTGGTCCAGTGGCTCAGCTGGAAGAAAAACACTTGGTAATTACACATCAAATAAAGGATTCACAGATCTCTGTTTGTTGCAATGTCCCTGCAATTTCTGCACTCTGAAGCGTTACTTATTTCTACAAAGAAAATCAGCCAGGCACATCCCTGCCAAAAGCAACACACTTATAATAGAATTCCTTTCCTCCCATCCCTCCATCCTCCAATTTTCTAAACTTCTTGGAACATTTTAAGAATAATCTTCTTTCCTATTTGCTTGATTTAGAGCTAAAATGAGGTGGCAAGCAACTGGGATGGCTGGTAACTGTTGCTGCATGTTATAGGCATCTATGCACAGCACTGCTTTAGTTAAACAAATGAGCTCAGATGTTCTGGCAGCAGGCAACTAACAAATCATCATTTGCAGTAAATAAAACTAAAATGGGGCTGCAGAATATGCCAATGTTTCCAAGATAATTACAATTAGAAACCGAATGGTGTTTCTGAAGACAGATTTGGGGCACTGGAAGCATGCAAACGGGGCAAAATGGCAGCAGTCAGGTATTCATCCCGATACAGGTTAAATAAATTAGTACCACACAGAATACTTCACACTTAATATATGCGTACATAAACTCCACCACTCCAGGTCAATTTGAAAATGTCAATAATGGGAGGCTAGGGATAAATACTTAAAACTAGTAATCTCTTAATCAAACTTTTGCTAAATGAGCTAAATCTAGATAAACAACCATATTGATCCAATGGCTCTGTCTGAAGCAATCCTTGTAAGCAACAGCCTATCAGGTTCTTCCTTCTCAGGGCTTGGCCACTCTATCATTCCAGCAGCAACGTAAACAGATGGAGTCACAGAGCAGGAGCTGCAGCTGGCTGGTGACAGCCCAGCGAACAATGAGACGGGTGGGACTGGAGACCTAGGCCCAACGCCCAAGAACAACACACACATACGTCACAAAAAAATGCGAAGCCAGTCTAGGGATTTTTCCAGTTTTAAGAACCTTCAGGGCTTCTTCCCTGAAAGTAATTCAGCGAGGAAGTTGTTAAAATTTTCACAACTATAGAGAAGTTTTTAAACATTACCACTGTAATCTCTGGGCTATAGTCTGTTCCCTCCCTTACTGATTTCATGAAGAGAATCTCCCTCAGAAGAGATCTGTCATCCGCCTCAGCTTCACTCTCTCCACATGCTTCTAATATGACTGCTTAAGCAACAACATTGCCCAATAAATACTAATAATACAGCTGAATTCTTTCTGTTATATCTCACATAACCAATGTAATCTATGCCACCTCTGCTGAGTGCACCAACATACATACATCATCACAAAGTTAGGAAACTGGAAAATGCAGGTAAAATAGAGCAAAAGCGTGACGAACCTTAATGTCATGTTAAGGAGCCTGAATTTTATCTTACATAAAATGGGAAGCCATTAAGCACAGAATAAAAAACATACACTAACAGACACTTGAAGCAGCAGCTAGGCGCCCCAGGTATACAGTGGTTAAATGTCTGACCCTGGCTACAGCCATCTTGAGTTTTTTTTGGGGGGGAGGGGGAGATGTTAATAATAATAATAATGCCTCTATGATGTTAATAATAACAATGCCTCTATGGTACATATGATAAAGCCTAACCATGTATTACAACACTATAATTAACCACTGCTGCCAAGTATTGGGCCAGCAAACTTGGATAAACCACTAACTAATGGTTACTAAAGCAGAACACAGTCAAGTCGATAATCTTAAAAATTCTAGTTTCTTTCCACTAAAGTCAGATACCAACTGGAACACTAGGAAGGAATACGAATAAGAATGTGAAACATCTCTGCATCCACTGGACTCACAGGCTGGTCATTTTCAATCCTTACGCACCAGCGTGCCACCTCTCAACCTGACCGCTACCATCAATTAACAAGCTCATCCACACTGGCCTTGTGGATGTCCAATCACATGGCTTACACTGAAAGCAACGGACACCCTGGTGTAAAGAAAGAGTACAGAG
The DNA here is from genome assembly GCF_001890085.2 of Hipposideros armiger. Taxonomy (NCBI): domain Eukaryota; kingdom Metazoa; phylum Chordata; class Mammalia; order Chiroptera; family Hipposideridae; genus Hipposideros; species Hipposideros armiger. The sequence goes on from NW_017731536.1 coordinate 2,919,747, forward strand.
TTTGAAGCCACATCCCTAAATTCCAGCTTTCTCATTCCCTATTGGCATGACCTAGACAAATTACTTAATTTGACACTCTCAGTTTCCTCATCTGTAAAATGGTGGTAAGGATGCCACCATCTCAGAGGGCAGCTGTAAGAACTACATGGCAACATATGGAAAGTGCCAAGCACATAGCTCAATAAATGTGAGTTCCCTCACCCGACAGACAACAAGAAAGCAAAACCACAAGTAATAAATTGTCAAATTTGCATATATTTATTCCTTAATACCTTTTACAAGTAATTAGCCAGTCTTCCCTCTCATGGAACAGAAGGGAAGTATAAAACATAATTTAGTAACTTTTAGAGTATTTTTACACTTTGAAATAGTCTCAAACAGCTGTATCAAACAAGTATAAGTGACCTGCTTTGATTTTATTTACATGAATGTTTTACTACGCTAAAGTATAACCCTAGTGGATTACGAAGGATATCAACATTCCTTATTCACCTAACAAAAGTTCTCGGTAACTTTTAATAAGTGGCAGAACAGAAACTTAAATCTAGGTGATTTTTCTTTTTAAAAGGAAATGGTTTGTATATTCTATTATTGTAAAAATGAAACATGCTAAAACCACCATGAGGTAACACGACACACCTATCATAACTGCTAAAATAAAAAAAAGAGTGACAACATTAAGTGCTGGCAAGGGTGCAGAGAAACTGGACCCCACATACATTACTGGTGGGAATGTAAAATGATACAGCCACTCTGGAAAACAGTTCAGCAGTTTCATACACGGCTACACATGCGCTTACCATACCCAGCAACTGCACTCTTGAGCATTTATCTCAAAGAAATAAAAACTTATGTTCGCGCAAAAAGACCTGCACACCAATGTTCATAGCAGCTTTATTCATTATAGCCAAAAACTGGAAACAATCCAAATGTCCTTCAATGGGTCACTGTTTAGACAAACTAAGGTACATAAAACACAGAATACTGCTCAGCAATAAAATGGAATGAACTGATATACACAACAACTTGAAAGGATCTCAAGGGCACTATGCTGAGTGAAAAGAGCCAATCTCAAAATGTTACATACTGTAGTATTCCACTTACATAACGGCTTTCCTGAAATAACAAAATTATAGAGATGGAAACCTGATTAGCAGCTGCCAGGGGTTAGAGATGGTGAGGGGGGAAAGAACGGGTGTGGCTATAAAGAGAAAGCACAGGGGAGCCTTGTTGGATGAAAGAGTTAAGTATCCTGACTGTGGTGGTTACACCAGTCTACAAGTGTGATAAAACTGTACAGCATACATAGACACACACAAAATGAGCACATGTATAACTGTTGAAATCACAATAACCTTTGTGGAGTGTACCAATGTCAACTTCCTGGTTTTGTACCGAGCTACAGTTATGCAGCATGTTACTGTTGGGGGAGACTGAGAGAAGATGCAAGGGACCTCCCTGAACATTTTTTGCAACCTCCTGTGCCTGTAATTATTTCAAAATAACAAGCCTAAAAATTGAATCATAAGAATGAAGCTATGCAAGCTATGCAAGAGTTACATAAATATACACATTTTAAAAATGCACACATATACATGATTTTGCTTGAATAAGATTATGCTCCATGAATGGTTTTACACCTGGCTTTAACCACTTATAGTACACTGTGGACCTTTTTTCATGTCTATGAACATAGGATTGCTTTTAATGACTGTACATTGTTTCAGTGTGCAGATGCACCATTGCTGTTTATTTATCCAGTCTCCTTACTAGCGGACATTTAGATTGTTAGCAATTTTCTGCTATCATAAACACTGCAATGGACGTCTTTACACATATATCTTTCTACATGTATTTCCAAACTTGTCCAATTATTTCCCTAACATAAACTCTGGCAGTAGAACTGCTAAGTCAATGAACACTTTTGTTCTGATGAGCACTGCAAGTTACATTCCAGAAAGATTTAACCAATTACCATTCCCACCAAAAGTATATAACCGTGGCTTATGAGCCCACATATATTCCTAAATTTGCAAAATTACAAACCCACATCTTTTTACACCAAATCCAGTGATCTTTATAATCAGATAAGCGTGTGTTGACATTAAGCAAGCATAAGAACCTTTATGACAAATACAGATTTTTTTTTCCTCTAAAATGGCCGATACAAATTCATAAAGGATATGACATCTAACTGGCAAATTATTATCATAGCACTGTAAGTTTAAAACAAATTCTATTCAACACCACCTAAATTCTTTCATTGTACCAGGCAATCAATTTTTGTATTATATAACATGCGGAGCAGGCACATCAAGAACTATTGTACAGAGAGTTTACAGCTTCTTTGGATCTAAATTCTGTTACAATCCTCTGATATGACTAACAACTCTGGCCTTAACTTCAAGAATGTTATAGTGAAAAAGATAAAGAAATGTTCGGTTGTGATAGATAAAGAAAAAAAATTAGCAAATATGAAGTAAAAAATTGTGGATATTTTTTCATTATAAAAATAGACAATTGACTGTATCAGCAACTTATGCAGAAAATGCCTCCAAATGTCCTCAGCCCCAATTCACGAGGTGACAGAAGAGAAGAGAAACAACCCTGGCCTTGATGGTGAGATGTGCTCTCCACCACAGCCTCATGGAGACCTTGCCATTAGTTCAGGAATGAAAAAAATAAAATGACTGGAGCTGAGTGTTACAGCATGCATCGCTTCATTCATCAACACAGTACCACTGTCAGATGGCAAGCAGTTTTCCAAAACTGACAAATAAACAAGAAAGAACATTTGTTGGTAGGGAAAAAAAGTTAATTTCATATGAAGCTTGTAGTTTAAGAATTCAAGTTTCCAAAACCAAAATAAATATACAAAATGGGTCATCTCAGAAACTAAATATCTATTCCTGATAACTGTCACACATAAAAACATGTAAGAGTTATTGACAATATGTTAGTAGCTGGTATAACAGGTCACACAGGCTACAATTGATAAGTAAAACACTCACCACTGGGGTGTATGGAAGCAGCACACTTAAGCTGATAACTTAACTGATGCCCTGTGCCCTGTATGATGGAGCCAGTACGATACAGCACAAGAAGTGTTTGTGCCCTATAGCAGTTTCTACAGCCAACTTTTTTTTTTTTTCCTTTTTCGACTGTCTCTTTTCTTTTCTACCAGCCCATCTGTCTCGTTCTGCATCTGTCCACACTTTGGATTTTCAAGGAACATAAGAGGTCCCAATGGATACTGCCAGGCCATGGTGGGGCCCTCAGGGATTAAAGAATGAAAAAAGAGATTGAATAATACATAATCTTAGAAAAGAAGCTTACCAATTGGATGTATTGGGTTGTCAGAAAAGTCATGACACATTTTTGCAACGAAAAACATAGAAAAAATACATCGTGACTTTTCCAACAATCCAACAGAACAACACTGCAAACTAAGAAGTCTTATTATCATGCTCTCAAATACAGAAGTATTTAGGTTTCACATAAGATCAGATTTTTAAAAACTGTTTACACTACAGAGAAAATTTATTTTTAAAAACTAAAAATTGCCACTAAGTACACTCTTAGCAGAACTTAATTAATTTGAACTCTAACTTAGAATTTGGGGTTGTGTGGCTAAAATTGAGTTGAAACTGACTTTTATGTTATATTTTAAACAAAGTATTTCAAAAAGGGATGAGATCTGGGAAAAGTACTGTTTAGCCTTCTACAAAAGACATGTGTTTAAAGACTTTAGCATAGTAATTGCTGATCTGCAAATAAACCTGTTGATTAGATATAACTTGCAATTTGAATAGACCTATATACTACTCAAAGTTCTCTCACCTGATTATTTCATTTGATTTCTTTTAAAATCCCTGAAAAGTTGAGGAAACAAGAGTATCCTCACTGTACAGGTGACAGAAAGAGAAGCTAAGACTATAATAAACATACCATCTAACTTCTAGTTAACCCTCTTTCAATATGAATAATTTTAATTTAGCTACTTTTTATTAAAGCAAACCCACATATCATACTACCTCTAACTACTTGGAACTTCTATAAATACATAAAAAAGAAGTTGGGTCATATATTACCCATTATAAAACTTACATCTATGTTATGATTAAAATCATGTAAAATTACTTCTGGTTGGCTGAGACTCAACTAATTGGTAGGTGCTCTGATCACTCATCCAAGGACTTTAAGTTGGGAAATATGAGTGAGCAACCAAGGTCAACATTCAAACCTAAAAAAAGATAAGATGATCAAAAATCTTCCCAGCCGGTTGGGTCTGTGGTAGCCCAGTGATGAACAACATCAACAAGAGAAGCCACCAACTAAGAGTCAGGACATTACTCCTGATCAAGAGAGAGAAGCTGCAGGAGCACCTATGGTTCAAGGGCCGGCCCTAAAGGCTCCTCAACAGGAACCGGCTCATCTGAAGACCGGGCCTGTGTGTGCAGACTGTCAAATCTCGAGCCCACGAAAATGCTGGAAGCAGGGGAAGAGCAACCACAGGTTTAAACAAAGATGAGCTGAAACCATGCAGGCTGTTCTTGTGTTGGAAATTTGACTGTTAAAATTCTCTCAATAAAGATTTGTAATTTTGTCCCCTGCCGCCCCCAAAAAAATCATGTAAAATGTATGTGAATGATAACTGGAAGAAAACAGAAAAATTTTAAGCCTAATAACGAAAATGGTAGGACAATTAGATGACTTTTTTGTAATTTGTATGAAATCATAAACTATAGTTTGATTAGAAAGCTAAATATTTAAATTATATATTCCCTAATTTATAGCTTTCAGTAATTATACTGGTTTTATTCTACTTGTAAGCAAACCAATCTAACATGTGAATCTCAATAATGAAAGATGATAAACATATAGTTCAAATCTATCAATGAAAAGCAGATGGGCAGAAAGCTGTTGGGAAAATTATACATAGATTTTTGAACATCGATTTGCTGAACAATCAAAGTAACTATAATTATGAGGTTCATAAAATAAACACTGAAAATGCTTATGTCCCATTCACTGAAAATGTTGCCATAAAATGATTTAAAAATTGATATTTTATATTAATAATGTCATTTTCAGCCCACAACATACATACTCTGACAAATTATATAATGTTTGTCAGTTTAAAACACAACCTCGGTAAATCAACAAGTAAACCATTCAGAAAAGTATGGAAGCATTTCTGAAGACTTTTTTCTCCTTACCTTACTTAGCAAAGGGAGAATTACAGAAATCATTCACAAAACGAACTAGAATCAGCCCATTCAGTGGTTAAACTGTGGGAATGTTAATGTTTTAAAAGGGCCTATTCATAGGAAAAAGTCAAAGGATAAAAACTGCATATAAATTTATTATAGCAATTTTTAATGCACCAAGCAGAACCATAAAGGTATTTATATTCATGTGATTCACAGTCAATCCCATATGCTGTCATTCAACTGCCAAAATGAAAGGAACTGTAACTATTAAAGTGTCAAAATTTCAGCAAGTACCAAGCAAGGTATACTATATTTATTTTCTCAAGAAAGTAATAGAAAAAATGGCTTACAAATTCAGATTCCAGCCAACACAGCGAGAAAAGGAAAGAAGGGTGCACTTGGAGTAAAACTTACTTGCCCTCTTGTTTTACTGTTTTAAACAATGCTAGTTACATTTTCCCCCATGTAAACTTTTAGTTTCAGGGAGAGATCAACCCTGGGCAAACTCAAGCATCTTCTAAAATGATTTTGCATAGAAAGGTATAAATGAAAGAACAGGAAATAAAAGTTTTGACTCAAGGTATAAAAACTGAACTTCTTTTGGTCCGTCAATTTGAGAAAATAAGATGCCAAAAAAAAGTCTAAAACATTTATTCCATTAGTAAAATGGCCTAGTACACTATTTTGGTCACTGTTCACGTAAACCCATGATGAAAGAATTAGAAAAAGAGTTTAGTAGTTATCCCAGGCCCACCTCAATAACAGAGCAGATGGCTTCAGCTTGAAAAGTTCTAATGCAAGTGCACATACAGTGTGCCAAAGAGAATAAAAATATAGAAGTAGAGACAGGCATCAAAAATTCAAAGAAAAAAGTAATTTTACCATCACTTAATTGTTTCTGTCAGTGAAAAACTTGTGACCTAATTCAATAAAAGTCTCTTTTCCTGTTTCTCAACTGAGGAAACAGATCAAGAAACTGAGAAAGGATCATTCAGGCAGCTCCCCTTAAACAGAGAGCAGACACACGCCACTCAAGGCAAGGTTAAAATACTGGACAGATTATCCACCAGCTTGCGTGTATTAATTGTAAAGAATATAATTATTAATTTACATGATAAATAATGGCACTCAAACATAAAGTACCTGTTATGACCTACTGCTTTGAAAGTGCTTGAAGATGTGAATATATAATCTGGTGATTCTTTTCTCAAAGATTATCATATAATTTGATGTTACGGTTCTAACCATTATTTAAAGCTCGGTCTGTGATTCTACTTTAAATGGAGACTGTGCAGCGTGATGGCCAACAGAATTCATCTCTGGAGCTACCTAAACCTGTTTTAAATCTGGTCCACACCAGCTACTAGCTGGACCTTGCATAACCTCCCTAGGTCTCAGTTTTCTCTCATACGGAAATAATAACAGTACCTACCTCACTGACAGCAAATGAGAACTAAATGAGGAAATGCACCTAAGGCAATGAGCCAAGCACCTGGCACACAGTAAGTGCTCAATAAATAACTGCTAAATTAACGATGATGTTTACATTAGCCAAGCCTCTTAGCTGAATGTATGAATATATATTTTTTATAATATGAGAGAGATCCCTAAAAGAAAAATCAGGCTGGTAAATGGAACCTAACAATCCTGAAGAGATATAGAGGACGTTTAAAAGAATTTTTTAGAAAGTACAACAAACTGAAGTTTAAAAACAGTGATGTGGTGCATATCTAAAATGGATATTATTCAGCCTAAAAAGGAAGAAAATTCTCACATGGATGAACCATGAGGACATTATGCTAAGTGAAATTAGCCAAATACAAAATGACAAATATTATATGATTCCACTTACATGAGGTGCCTATAATAGGCAAATGCATAGAGACAGTGAGTAGATTAGAGGTTGTTACTGACAGCTAGAGGAAGGAGAAATGGGAGTTATTTAATGGGTACAAAGTTTCTGTTTGAAATGATGAAAAGTTCTAGAAATGTACAGTGGTGATGACTGTACAACATTGGGAGTACTTCATGCCACTGAATCATACACTTAAAATGGTAAATTTTATGTTGTGTAAATTTGACCACAATAAAGTGAACTATGTGAGTAAAATCTCTCCGTATTATAAGAGAGTTAGTAAATTACGGCAGACTAGACTCAGTTCCCAAATGCCCATGTTTGTATTGTGATCATTGCGCTCTTCCCGGCTGAGGCAGATGGGTCGCCGGACACTGGACGGCCGCTCACACTGGCTGCTGGCCCCTCACGGTAGCTCACAGGAGCCCACTGCAGGCCCGCTGCAGCCTACGCCGTTGCTGGCGACTCACAGCAGCCCAGCTCCAGGTTGAGCTGTTGTTCACCATCTTAGCTGTAGAGGGCAGTGTCACTGGCCCTCATGTGGCATCCAAACCGGCCCGGCTGCTCAGAGCGGCATCCCAAGCCAACTCTTAACCAACGCACCACTTGGCCAGTCCAACTTGTGATTTTTTTGAAAAAGGATATTTTACCAGCAAATCAACTACTAAGAACTGACTCCACTTATATAATTAGGGATACGCACAAACACTAAGCTACAAGGCAGTTCATCAGAGTTTTATACATAATCATGAAAAATAAGAAACAGCCAAAACATTCCGTTAGTTAAATAAATTATGGACAGCCATAAGACAGACTATTCTATAACCATTTACAATTATGCTGTAGGAAAATAAGAGAAGTGTGAGTAAAGCGATGTGTAGCATATGATGCATTTTTAAATGAGAAGACTGAAGGGATAAACACCAAAAGGTTGAAAACGGTTACTTCTGATTGTTATTTTCATCTTTTTTCCTGCCTTGTGCTTTTCTTATTTAAGGTACTAAAAATGAACATGCATTAATTACTGTGGTATCAGAAAGATGGGTTTAAGTGGCTGTGTGACTGCTAAGCGCTGCCTTCTCGCCTTATTTGAGCACCATCTAGTGCTCACTATACATAATACAACTTCCACAACGCAGTAAGGTTTCTAAAAAGCAGCCTTTATAAAAAGGACATTGTATCAGCACAAATATTACTATAGTCAGTGTCTGGCCTAATTTTTAAAACAGCTGAACGATTAATTCAAAAGAGTCACAGGGTTTTTAATCATTAGGATAAAGCGTCATCAGAAAACTGGTTATATGTCTGCTGATTATTTTCATCCCTCCAATATTTTAGACTCTCAAGAAGAGCCCTTGCTCTTGTTTTTGTTTGTTTTTTTTATAATGATTTATTTCTTTTTTTAACTTTATTGGGGAACAATGTGTTTTTTCGGCGAACAATGTGTTTTTTTCCAGGACCCATCAGCTCCAAGTCAAGTTGTTTTCCTTCAATCTAGTTGTGGAGGGCGCACCCCACCATCCTATGTGGGAGCCGAACTGGAAACCCTGTTGCTCAGAGCACACGCTCTAACCAACGGAGCCACCCGGCCGCCCCTCTTTTTTTTAATTAATGGTATTTACTCCTTGAAAGAGGAAAGTCAGACACTTTACATGCCATACGGTGTTTTATCCTTCCCACAAATGTACACGGTAGGTATTCTGATTTCCATTTTGGAGAAGCGCCTACAGGCTCAGAGAGATGAAGCAGCTTGCCTAAGTTCACAAAGCTAGTTAAGTGGTAGAGCTCAGACGCAAGACAAATTCGGTCTGGCTCCAAGGTCTATGCTCCTCCTACCAGGCTTCACTGCCTCCATTCTTTACTCTTTACCCCAAATCACTGCATCTTTCAGTGAAATGATTCTCCTTAATAAGTATACAAGCTGTCACTATATGAGGTCTGACAATTAAGTTTGTGAACTTGTTGCAACAGTATTGCTGACCTTTTTTTTTTATATCAGAGGGATTATTCATTATGAATTTGCACCAACTGGACAAATAGTGAACCAAGTTTACTATTTGGAAGTGCTGAAAAGCTGTGTGAAAAAGTTAGACAACCTGAACTTTTCACCAACAATTGCATCACAACAATGCACCAGCTCACACAGCACTGCCTGTGAGGGAATTTTTAGTGAGTAAACAAATAACTGTATTGCAACACCCTCCCTATTCACCTGATCTGGCCCTCAATGACTTTTTTCTTTACCTGAAGATAAAAGAAATATTGAAAGGAAGACATTTGAGGACATCAAGGGTAATATGACGACAGCTCTGATGGCCATTCCAGAAAGAGTTCCAAAATTGCTTTGAAGGGTGGACTAGGCACTGGCATTGGTGCATAGCTTCCCAAGGGGAGTACTTAGAAGGTGACCATAGTGATATGCAACAATGAGGTGGGTAGCACTTTTTCTAGCATGAGTTCTTGAACTTAAATGTCAGACCTCGTATTGCTCAGCACTGCTCTCAAATCCACAACTCTAAGCTCAATAGGTATTAATGCTCAAATCAAACATTAACTTAAAAGAACTTCTTAAATATATTATTCTGTATAACGTTCTGTTAGCTGGACACATCACTTTTACAAGGATGTAGGACTTCCCGTTTCCTATACAGGCACAGAACTTCAGACATGGTGGTTACATGACTGCAGCTGCCCCACCTCTGGTTTTCCTGCCCTAAGTTTCTCTTCTTTCCCATTCTTTCCCATCTATATCATTCATTCACCCTACTTAATAAGTAACCTCTCTAAAACAATCCTTTCACCAAATCCACTCAACAAGAACCTACAGCAGATCACAATTCTAATCCTCAGCTTTCTAACAGGTGTGCTAAAAATGGGCCACAGGCAGACAGGTTTTGATTCCCGCATTCAGCCCTCTGTGGTCAGAACCCCCACACCCTTCAAACTCCAGGCCACTAGGCCTGAGCAGCGTTACCAGTTTACTCTGAAATACCATGAAATTATGTTAGGAAGCGCTTTCAGGGCTCCCTAAAATCTGTTCCCAACCTATAACATTTGTTTCTCATGTCCTTCCAACATAAACTGGAAGAATTAATAGAAGCCATTTGGTCATACTTCATTCACAGCACAAAAATCACTTCTACCCATATGTATGAGGTTATTCACTGCTGCAACATACGTAATAACAGCACACTGAAAGCATTCCAAATGGTAAAAGTATATTGCTGTATTAATTTTGGTATATTCAGCCATAATATGCTATGTCCCATCAAAAAGGATAAGGAAGCTAATATATGGAAGGCTCTCCAAGATATAATCAATGAAAATAAGCACAAAGTGCAGAATATGTTGTTATTTGTCTAAAATTAGGGGGACATATGTATTTGTTTGTATATGCATGTTCTATGGTCCGAATTCTTGTGACCCCTCCCCAAAATTCATATATTGAAATCCTAACCCCCAAAAGTGATGATATATTGTATAAGTAAGTGGGCCTCTGGGGGTGGTTTGGTCATGAGGGTGGCACCCTCATGAACAGGATTAGAACCTTTTAATAGAAAGACCCCAGAAAGCTTGCTCGCCCCTTCCATCGTGTGAGAACAGAGGCTGTGCCAGCTATGAACCAGAAGAGGGCCATCGCACAAACATGCTGGTGCCACGATCTCAGGCTTCCCACCTCCAGAGATGTGGGCCATAAATTCCTGTTGTTTATAAGCTACCCAGTTGGCAGTATTTTGTTCGAGCAGCCCAAACGGACTACAACAGCAGGCAACATCCCTTAAAAGGACATCTAAGAAAACGGATAAGATCGGTTGCCTCTGGGGAAGAGAACTAGGCACAAGGGAGGACAGAAGAATTTCCACTTTTATAACCTTTGACTCCTTTGAATTTTGAATAGGGATATTTTGTTTTTCAGACAAAAAAAAAAAAACAAACCAAAAAACTAATTTTTTAAAATCCCATCTACAAACACCATGGCTCCTCCATCTCTTCCTCACCACTTGCCAGAGCGAGGGAGGGCTCTAGCCCGCACAACAGGCCCCAGTGATGAAGGCTTTCCTTTAGGCAGGCTAGTACCCCACTGGCCCCCACCCACACAGAGCTGTGTCCTTGCCTCCATGCTCTTCTCAAAACTGTCTGAATTCTGTCTTGCTCGCTCCCCTTCTAAGTCATCCAACCCCTTTGGGGCTCTGTTCACATTCCAAGCCCTCCAAAATACTTTCCAGGATCCTGTAATCCTGACCATCCCACACAGCTAGAGGGTATCCATGTACGCTCTAACTTTTTACTTGTCTAGAACATGTATATCTGATCTTATATAACTGCATTAATTTTTTTATCATGTTCCATCTTATATGTATCAAAACTCATACTGAACGATGAGTTTTGGGTTGCAAAAGAGGATTTATTTTTTGCACCTGTCTGTAAGTCTTTGTCAACAAATTAAACAAAAACAAACACAAGTGCTGTTAACTGAATTATTTTAAAAAACAAAATAAAAAACTGTGTAGTCAAGAAGTAATCAATTCTGCTAAAGGACAGTGACTACAACAATATGATGCAATTAGAATACCAAACCTGATCACATCCTTTCTGATGAAAATCTTTCAATGGCTTCCACTGACATTAGGACAAAGTCAAAACCCCTTAGAGCCCTCAAATCACCCAAACCTCCGCCCTTCCTCAGTTTCTCACGCTTGACGTGTTCTTCCTCACCACTGGGCTTTCCTTCTGGTGTTCCCCTACCTAGACCAGTCCTCTCTTATTCCCAAGCCCCCTTTCCTCTGGCTCAGGAATCGGTTTAAAGGTCACTTCTCTTTGGCTGCCTCCTGAAAGGAGTACTGGGGTGACTGGGGAATAGGGGTGGAAAGGAAACCTTTCATTCAATGTCCTTTTGGTACCTTCTGTGATATGGACCATGGGAATGGATTACCTTTCGAAACATAAATGAAATAAATGTATGCCACTTCTTCCAGGAAATTTGTGACTCACCCTGTTCCACTCTAACTCGGGCAAGGAGAGGGGTACTCCTGCTGTGTTCATGCTTTCCTGTACTTCACTGTACAGGCTTACTGGTTTCCAGAGAGATCATAATAAGCCCTTTGAGGGCAAGAGGCATTATCTATCATTATCATGATATCCTGAGGAACAACGGAATAAACAACAGTTTATAAATGGGGAAAAGTCATCTGGGCCAGCAGTTCTCAGTGACAAGCATGACATGTATTATGAATGTGTTCACATGCACCATACCCTCGTGTGGGGATACTCAGGTGCCTATGAACCAAAAAATACTAAGCACAGTTGTGTTTTCTGGTTTTGCTGCTATTATTTAGGAACATGTGGAAAGAAAAATCAGTTGTGTAAGTAGTTTTAAAATATTTTATTAAGAAAAATAAACAGCATATTACTTAAACTCTGCTCTTGAATTAATCTTGGTTTTATTTCAGACCTCTGCTTCACAAGCAATTTTAATAGAGTGAAAAGTTAAAAACTATTGAAGAATCTAAATAAGATTTTGCAACCATGCCTAAAAGCTCTCACAAAATCTGATTACTCTGGTGCCAAAAACAGTTTACAGTAAGAAAGGATTAGATTAGTCCTACAGGCCTTAGTGTTTCTAAAAAATTGGCAGACGTCATTTTTTGGCTGCAAAAATGGGCTATACTTGAAGACGACACATATGGGTCCAAGGAATTCCAGGAGTGAGCAATCTCAGAAAATTCTAGATTCTGGGTCTTCCCTACAGAGATTCATCTTAGTCCAGAATAATTCATGAACTATGTAATCCATCCCTAACTCTGTCAATGAGGTGGCACCCTGCTACCTCAAAACCTGTTCAGTGGCAAGGTTCTAAAGGTGACACATCGAATACCAGCACTGAGGGGCAGGGTAGTCTCAAGCCAAGTGACAAAAGGTGTCAAAAGCATATGCAACACCACAAACGAAGCCTCTATTAATATTCCCCACACAGACCTACAAGGTACAGTATAGTCACTTTATAGCCTTTTTTTTTAAGGGGAGCCATCCTGCCACCTGTTGACAGCTCAGCGGCTGCTCAGCTCAGGCTGGGAATCGAACCACTGTTGCTCAGAGCTCAAACTCTTGAGCGAGCTCTTAACCAACTGAGCCACTCGACCGGCCCACTTTATAGCTTTTTATACTAAGATTCCTTTATACTTTTCTCTATAAATTAGGGTGAATTAAGAAAAAGAATGACAGGGCCAGCCGAGTGGCGTGTTGGTTAAGGGCTGGCTTGGGATGCCAGCTCTGAGCAGCAGGGCCCCGGTTCAGATCCCACATGAGGGCCAGTGACACTGCACTCTACAGTTAAGATGGTGAGCAGCAGCTCGACCTAGAGCTGGGCTGCCATGAGTCGCCGGCGATGGTGCAGGCTGCAGCCCCTGCTGCAGCCCACTGTGAGCGGCTGTCCAGAGGCCGGCAACTGATTTGCCTCATCCGGGAAGAGCGCAATGATAATACCAACATGGGCCAGTGAAGCGATGTCCTCCACAACTAGACTGAAGAACAAAAGGACAGCAACTTGTCT
>NW_017731536.1:2933689-2986950 GCF_001890085.2 Hipposideros armiger
ACACACACACACACACACACACACACACACACACACACACACCACACTCACACAGACATACCCCTTCTTCAAAAGTATATTAGCTATTAATATATTGGGTAGTCGGAAAAGTCATGCAAATTTTTTTTAAGTTTTTCGTTGCAAAAATGCATCATGACTTTTCCAACAACCCAATATTAGTTTTTGTTCTTTTTCCATTCAAATTTTAAAATTAGTTTATCATGATTCCCTCACCCCCCCCCCCAAAATAGCTGTTGGGATTTTAATTGGAATTGCCTTCAGTTTTTGGTAAATTTGGGAAGAACTGACATTTTTATGATAGTCTTCTTAATCCTTAAACACGGTACATAGCTCCATTTAGTTAAGTCTTCATTAATGTCTTTCAGAACAGCACATATAGGTTGTATTACAGTTTACATAAGTGAAAAGAAAATTTTAGCTAATAAATGATGTTCCCTTTATATACCTTTTTTTCTCTAAGTCTTATTACTATAATATGAGCAGTGGCACTGAATGACAGCTCCTCATGGATTAAGGAAATGGTTCCAAAATTTGTTGATGCTATAGCTCATCTCTAGTTTGACCTTTCCCACCCATCCACAGACACCTTTAATTTTCTAAAAATCTCAGAAGCAATAATAAGTTGCCACTTCACATAATATACAATTCACTCATCCTGTCACATAAATTGCAAACTACGTTAAACTTCTAAGGCCCAATCTAACTGTATCCAGAAGTTAGAAATTAAAATTTATTGCCAAAATATATGAACAGACAAGTCACAAAAAGGAAAGATCAATAATCCTTAATTCTTAAACATATAAAAATAAACATAATCTTGATCATTAAAGAAAGGCAAATTGAAACCATAAGGACCATAACATACATACATGTGCGTGTGCGTGTGCGTGTGTGTGTGTGTGTGTGTGTGTGTGTACACAGAGACACAGAGAGATTATTTTTTTTTAATTCATCCTCATAAGACAGCCAGTAAGCCTTTCCAACCCTGAGGTTGGTGGGAAAGGGGAAATACAAACGTAATTGTCACCATTATGTCATTTTTGTTACTGAAAATTGGTAAAGGAAAAGAATTACATGTTTACCCTTAATAATATACAGCAAAAACTATATTTATATAAACTATTTGATAAAGGAAAGCTCTTCTTTACAGAAAAATTCTACATAATAAATGCAGAAATGATCAAATAAGAAATATCACCATTTTGTAATCTCTTATTAAACAGGTGATTCAGACTAAAACCATCAATGGATGCTAAAACACACTCAAGCCTCTAATCAATCTTAGGATAACTGATATAAAACCATACATTTTCAGTACCCTAATTTAATACGAAGTACACAGCATCACTTATGAAATAACCTTGTCAAAATGTTTAACCTAAATTGTATCAAGCCTTTAAATCTGACTTCTAGTTTACAGAAAATACAGGAAATAAAATAAAATAAACAAATTACAAAGTATATGAAAAAAATAGGTAAATCCGAAAAGTGGAACCTTCTACAGAAAAACTGATCCAGTTTGTTCAAAATATTAACAGCACAGAGAAAAAACAGTGGCAGGGGTAGGTTGGTATTGTCATACAATGGACTATCACCCAGAAATGAAAAGGAGTGGAGTACTGTTACTGTTACATGCTATAATATATTCAGATTCCAGGGACTAGGACACAGACACCTGCAAGGGGCCAGTATTCTGCCTATCAGAATAAAGCTGTTAAAAATAAGTAAATAAAAATTTTTACGGTCTGGCCGAGTGATGTGTTGGTTAAGAGTTGGTTTGGGAAACCAACTCTGAGCAGCAGGGCTCCGGTTTGGATCCCACATGAGGGCCAGTGACGCTGTGCCCTCTACAGCTAAGATGGTGAACAACAGCTCGACCTGGTGCTGGGCTGTCGTGAGTGGCCGGCCATGGCGTAGGCTACAGTGAAGCTGCAGTGGGCTGCCATAAGCTACTGTGAGTAGCTGGCAGCGAGCATGAGCTGCCAAGAGCCGCCGTGAGCGGCCATCCAATGGCTGGCGAGCAATCTGCCTCACCCGGGAAGAGCGCAATGATAATACCAACATGGGCCAGTGAAGCGACGTCCTCCACAACTAGACTGAAGAACAAAAGGACAGCAACTAGTCTGTTCCCCTCCCCCAATTCCCCAATACAAAAATCTTAAAAAAAAAAAAAATTTTGCAATCTAGATATTGAGTATATATGGGAATTCAATATTCTAGTCACTCTACATTATTAAATGCCTGTCAGTTTTCATAACAAAGAATTAAAAGTGAGATATTGGTTTTTATCTATCAAACTAGTAAAAGTCAGAGTCTAAAAATGCATTAAATTGACAAAGGTGTGGGAAAACATACCTTCTCAGGCATTGCTGGTAGGAGTATAAATTAGTACAACTTTCATGGAGCACAGTTTGACAAAATCTACCAAAATCACAAATGCATATATGCACTTTGACCCAGCAATTCTGCTTTCTAAATTAGATATATATTTGTATGCATGAGAAGTGATGGATGCAGCACTATCTATTATAACAAAAGACTGGAAACAATCTAAATGTCCACCAATAGAAAACTGATTAAATATATGCTATGTGTACTCTGCAGCCATTTAAAATAAGGCAGTTGTGTATATGCTTATATATACAAGATATATTTTTCTTAACTGTGAAAACAAAGCAAGGAGACATCAATGAAAAAAGAAAAGGCAAAGTATAAGTATTATGTCACCACTTACGTTTCAACAATTTTGTAAAACTACATGATATATATACGAGGTCAGACAATTAAGTTCATGAACTCATCCTAGAAAAAAGTGCTACATACCTCATTGCTGAATATCACTATGGTCACCTTCGAAGTACTCCCCTTGGGAAGCTATGCGCCCATGCCAGTACCTAGTCCACCCTTCAAAGTAATTTTGGAACTTTTTTTCTGGAATGGCCATCAGAACTCTCCTCATATTACCCTTGATGTCCTGAATGTCATCAAAATGTCTTCCTTTCAGTATTTCCTTTATCTTCGGGTAAAGAAAGAAGTCATTGGGGGCCAAATCAGGTTAGTAGAGAGGATGTTCCAATACAGTTATTTGTTAACTGGCTAAAAACTCCCTCACAGGCAGTGCCATGTGAGCTGATGCACTGTCGTGATGCAAGAGCCATGAATTGTTGGCAAAAAGTTCAGGTCGTCTAACTTTTTTACGCAGCCTTTTCAGCACTTCCAAATAATAAACTTGGTTAACTGTCCAGTTGGTACAAATTCATAACGAATAACCCCTCTGATATCAAAAAAGGTTAACAACATCATTGCAACAGGTTCGCGAACTTAATTGTCAGACAGCGTATGCTTAAATAAACTTGTACAAAAGAAACTGCTACTGGGAATCACCTCTGAAGAAGGGAGGTGGCTGAGTAGGAGAAAAGAAAGAGAAAAACTTATTTACTACTTTTCATACCTTTTGGACTTTCTGTTGGTACATGTATGATAAACAGACAGGTAGACGATGGATGGATGGATGGATGGATGGATGGATGGATGGATGGATGGATGGATGGATGGAACATTAAAAAATATTTTTTTAAAAATGGGCATATCACACAAGTTTATGCGGTCTTCTATATGACTTTTCAACCTCCAAGTGATCTCTTACCTGCTGGTTGGTGCAGGAAAAGAAAAGGAGAGAAGCTGATTCCAGAACGGGTCATTCTCGGAGACAGATTCTGTGCCTGATAACTTTTTTAAGTATTCATTCTTAGGAAGATCATCAATTCTGCTGCTGTTTGAACCCATCTTCTAACCTGGTAGAATACTTGTCCTTAAACCTTCATTTCCACACGACAACCTATAAAGAATGAAAAGAAATTTCAAACTTGTTCAAAATAATCACCATACTTTTCCTACCCTTGACCTAAATGTAAAAACTATAAACTTACCAAAGGACATCACACCTCTATTTTTAAATATATTAGACATCAGATACAAAGTTACAAGGAGAAAAATGGGGCTAACATCTGTCTTAGCCAACGCAAACACAAAACTCGGAATCTATGCTTATAGATCATAGAATGGGCACTCCTCACTCCCCTAGGCAGCAACAACAGGGTGCTACCTGCTGAGAAGAGTGAAGGCAGTGCCCAAGGCAGCTGACGTGCCCAGGAAAAACAAGTTCAGCCAAGTGAAAATAGCCACTGAGGCACTCTGGCCAGAAAGTTCTACCTGCTCCTCATCCTCACAGAAAGCAAAGTAGAAAATTGAGGCCCATGGCATCTCTTCTGCAATGAGTCATGCCAAACACACACGACCTGGACCTAACTGATACGGAACTCCCAAGACTCTTACCAATGAAAACTAGAATAAAATGGAACTTGCAAAACCTACTATCCAAGCACCCCACTTCCTAAGAGTCCTATTGCTTTTCCCTCTCACTGTGCCTCAGAAGACTTCCTTGGCTTTCAGCTCTTGTTTCTCTCTTTTGTCAGTAACTGAGCCTATCTCCTGGTTTCATTAGTGAATTCCATGATATTACTTTCAAATCTCTCCTAGTCCCAACCTCTGACCAGAATGCCAGTTCTATTTATATCTCTAAAATATTTAAAAGGGCCGGCCGAGTGGCTCAGTTGGTTAAGAGCTCGCTCAAGAGTTTGAGCTCTGAGCAACAGCGGTTCGAGTCCAGCCCGAGCTGAGCAGCCACTGAGCTGCCAACAGGTAGCAGGATGGCTCAGCTAAAAAATATATATATATATATATATATTTAAGACTTTTTTAAACTCAAGGATAATATATTTTATATAATTATGTGATGATGATTTTATATATATATATATATATATATATATATATATATATATATATATATATATATATATATATATATATATATATATATATATATTATGAAGCAGTAATTTTGTGGATAACAATGTGCCTTACATAAGCCTGGACGAGAAATGAGAAACATGCTATTGCTGATGCTTTTAGTAGTAAACCTATCAAAAGACCTGTCTGTAATGCAATGTAATCAAGAACTCGATCTAGGGCCGGCTGAGTGGCTCAGTTGGTTAAGAGCTCGCTCAAGAGTGTGAGCTCTGAGCAACAGAGTTGTTGGTTCGATTCACGGTCCCAGCTGAGCTGCTGCTGAGCTGCCAACAGGTGGCAGGATGGCTCAGCTAAAAAAAAAAAAAAAAGAACTTGATCTTAACATGTATAAAACATTTCATCCTCCTTCCCAAAACCAGCCTCCCCTCTCTACTTCCCACTACTGCCTTAAAGTTCCCTTTATGTAAAAACTACCACATTATTTTTTTGTAGTATATATAATATCTCTCCTGAGGTAGATTATTCCTGAATAATAATTTAAAGTAAAAAAATATTGTTAAATAAATGAATTTTCTCTTTTTACCTGCTCTCCTTCATGAAGAATCTCACTGTGTGTCTTGTGCTCTGAGTGACTCCGGAACTAATATTTTGTCCTGACTTCTCAGTAAAAACCCAAACATAAATCTTTACTTAATGGACATTTCAATTTGATATCTTTCTATCATCATAGATTTTAAAAGAGATTTTATATTTGTCCCCTCAAATAAGCAACCCCTATAAAAGTCACTATTTCTATCAATGTTATCAACATTCTTGGCTCAAGTTATCTCACTCACATAATCAACCATTCATTCTATAAATACCTATTACACACTCACTATAAATGCTAGGTGTTATGCTGGGCACTGAAAATGCAAAAATGAGTAAGATTTTCTCCCTGCCATTAATGAACTCAAAGCCTACTTAACGCCAATATGGTAAGTATCACAATGGAGCTATTTATACACAAGAAGCTATGGAAATACAGGTACTTGCATATAGAAGCATCTGAGGCGGAGGGAATGGTATATGCAATGGCACTTTTACTTAGTCCATTTACTTATATGATCTATATGCCAGAAACTACTCTAGGTGATTTACAATAACTGATTCATTTACCAGTAATCCCCCCTTAAAAACTCTAAGAGGTGGCCACAATTTTCTCATTTTACAGATGAGGAAACTATGGCACAGACAGGTTAAGTCACTTCTCTAAGATCCCAGAGATAGTAAGTGACAAACGCCGGATGTGAACCCAGGCAACCTAATTCCAGAGTCTCTGGTCATTCCCGTTCCAATAGGGTGACTCTCCAATTATATCAGCAAGTCCTTTGGGTTCTACAACATCCACAATTCCACATAACATCGTTTAGATCCATGTCTTCCTTTATATTCCCGCTGCCTCCATGCTAGACCAGGCTTCTATCTCACATGACTTAGTGCGACAGTATCTGGATCTCTTTGCTTCCGACTTAGTGCGACAATATCTGGGTCTCTTTGCTTCCAGTCTTCCCACTTGGACTCACTTTGAACACTCCACTACTGTATGACTCCTTAAAAAAACAGCCCAGCATTGCAATGAAAACCAAAGGTCCTAGCATGAGACAGACCATGCGAGGTCTGTCTAGAGTCCGTCTGAATCTCCACTTTGCTGCTTATAAAACCCCACGGGGCCGGCCGAGTGGCGCGATGGTTAAGAACTGGCTTGGGATGCCAGAGGGCCCAGGTTCGGATCCCACATATGAGGGGAGGGCCAATGACACTGCCCTCTACAGCTAAGATGCTGAACACCAGCTCAACCTGGAGCTGGGCTGCCATGAGTCGCCGGCGACGGCGTAGGCTGCAGCCCCTGTGGCAGTGGGTTGCCATGGGCTACCGTGTGTAGCCAGCAGCCAGCATGAGTGGCCAGCAGCCGCAGTGAGTGGCCGTCCAGAAGCCGGCAACTGATCTGCCTCGCCCGGGGAGAGCGCAATGATGGTGCCAACTTGGGCCAGTGAAGCAACGTCCTCCACAACTAGACTGAAGAACAAAAAGACAGCAACTTGTCTGTTCCCCTTCCCCCAAATCCCCAGCACTGTTCCCATCCCCCCAATTCCCCAATAAAAATGTTAAAAAAAAACAAAACCCCACGGCATAACAGGAAAACGAACAGTACTTACAACTCAAGATTTCCTGAGGATGAAGCAAGATGACCCACGCAAAGCATTCTGTGAAGGACTAGGCACAGAGTATGCTTAGCCAAATGTAAGGTCAAATATAGCTTATTTTTAATATTAGCAGAATTACCACTTCCATCATTTCACTCGCCAGCACAAAAACATATAATGATTCTTCATTACCTAAAAACCAGAATACTGACATTCAAGACTCTCCACAGTCTGAAAGGTCACTTTCCAACTTTATTCCCAACTATCCTCCAAACCAGTGGTTCTCAAACTGAAATGGATGTCAAAAACGCCTGAGGAGCAAGTGGTTAAAAATGCAAATGCCTGGGCCACCAAAGTTCAGACTGTCAGGGTAGGGCCCAGGCATCTGCATTTTCTAAAAAGTATTCACAGTGCTTTTGATTAGTCTGTGAACCTCAATTTGCAAGTAAGTGCATAACAAAGTAGAAGCAAGCTATCTTCTCAACATCTAGCACACTCATCCACACCTCTGCTCCTGCCCTTCTTGCCTGCCGTCTACTGCCACATCTGTGCCACAGCGCCTTAGACCCTAGTCACTAAGCTCAGAGTTCTCTCTCTCCTTCTCCGTAGTCCTAGAGCACTCATTACCCTTCTAATAATGCCTTGTTTTGCTCTCTGGCTCTTATACTGCTATTTAACTTTTTAGATTATTCCTCAAGTCAATTTTACCATCATGGGTGAAAATAATACTGTGAACAAGAAATGATAGGCCCAATATTTTGTATTTTGTGAAATATCTGATGTATACATAAATTTAAATCTCCTCTTTATGTGTACTGATTCACTGTCACCTGATTTAATGTGCCTTAAATGGAGAGTGAATATTAGGGGATCTGAAAATATATGATAACCAAATTCTGTCCTAACACCCTCAAAATATGCAAATGATACCCACGTGCACTCTGCCCCAACTTATGTTGAGAATCCATTGATCAGAAGCTATATTCCCAAATCATCGGCTTCCTGATAACACACATACACACACACACACACACACACACACACACACACAATTTGTAATCAAGAGACTTTAAGACGAAACCTCATAGTTGAAACAGGAGAGCAGAGAAATACTGGGCAATGGTCACTAGCTAAAGGCCATGTTAAACACCACAGGTGCCACTAATGGAACATTCTCTAAAAGGTTACTATGTTCCAAGTGCTATATTAAGTACAGTTGGGTATTCCACTCCAGTGAAATGAGAGTAATGAAAATAAAAAGATATAAGCCCACAAATATAAAATCAAAGGTGTGGAAGATAGAAAGGTGACAAGAAGGGTAGTAACGGAACTGGCAGAGCTGAGGACACCCCAACACAACCTCCTGCCAAAGAGGACACTAACAAGATGCAAGTCAATCCACCCCATGGAACCCTGGGAAGGCAAAACAGCTGGAAAAACACCATGGAAAACGGGGGCAAGGTGCAGGCCTAACACCCATGGATTTCCCTCTCCCCATCCCCAAGTGGGAAATCATGTGTGTGCTCTCTGTAGAAATCTGACTGTACAGACTGGACTCTGAAGCCAAGGCTGGGAAGTGTAATGAGGTAGAAGATGAAAACAGGAGAATGAAGTTAAAATGTGCTTGCTCCAGTTACACATTGGAGGTGGGCTTCCCAGCCTCCAAGGCAGGAGATTGGAGGATTCATCTCAAGAGAAACTGAAGGGGAACCCAAGGAAAAGATACAGATACTTGGGATTACCCCCATTTAAAAAGCTGGCTAGCCACCTACAGCAATGCCTACCACTCAACAAAATCCACTCACACAGAGCGCTTCTAATCAATTTTGGGAGTCTCAATTTTAAGTAAGAATGGACAATAAAAAATGATTAGATACGTTTGAATAGCCTCCAAAATGAAATAAAGAAACCAAAGAAAGGAATCAGAAAACAAATGACTGAGAGAAGAAAAAATTAAAAACTGAAATTAATATCCTCAGGAGGATAATAAAAACAATAAGTGTAAACATTTTATGTAGCACCAACTATGTCCTCAAGGCACTATTCTAAGTGCTTTACACATAATGACTCATTTAATCCTCACCACAACCTATGAGGTAGTACTTTTATTATTCTCACTGCCTAGATCATGGGTTAGCAAATTGTGGTCCAAAAGGCAAATCCAGCCTGCTGCCTGAAGAATCATGTTTTACTTGTTTAAATGGTTGAAAAAAAAAATATTTGTGACACATGGAAATTATACTCATATGAAATTAAAACTTCAGTGTCCATAAGTAAAGTTTTATTAGGACAAAGTCACACTCATTTATTTACATATTGCCTATAGCTCCTTTCGTGATATAACAGCAGAGTGGAGCAGTTGAAGCTGAGACCATATGTGGTGTTCTCATCCATTTATACTGCTATTCAACGCACTACAAATCTCAATGACATATGTAACAAAGACAGAATTTCAAGAGCTATGTGTATTGCCACAGTGCGACATATTAATTTTATTACTGGTAGAAATCTATCATGCCAAAACAAGATAACAAGAAATTCTGATAACACACTTTTAAGTCACAGTGAAGTGCAGATTGTTTTTAATCTAAGTAGATGTCAAAGCATTATGTTTACTATGTAATAGCATCACAGCCAGCAAAATACAATATAAGAAGACATTACCAACTAAGCACTCATCACAATAGCCTGACGTGCCCTACCTCACTACACTCACTCCCAATTCATGAGAGTAATGATCAGGAAAAACAGAAAACTTAAAGCAAGGCATTTCACCACAGCAGAATGTCTTCCCAAAATAAAAAATTAAAACGAGGCTATAACCAAAGTAAGTTTCCCAATGGTTCATTTGTTAACCAATCAAGGAAAGTCATTTGCCATCATGAATTAAGTTAAATTGTGTTTCATTACAGTAGCCAAAGAAATGTGTTCAGAGAAGATAAACATCTTTAAGACTTATCTGTCAGTGAAAATAGTTGCCAGGGGCCTGCCGAGTAGCATGTTGGTTAAGAGTTGGCTTGGGACGCCAGCTCTGAGCAGCAGGGCCCCAGTTCGGATCCCACATGTGGGCCAGTGACACTGAGCCCTCTACAGCTAAGATGGTGAACAACAGCTCGACCTGGAGCTGGGCTGCAGTGAGTCGCCAGCAATGGCGTACGCTGCAGTGAAGCTGCATTGGGCTGCCGTAAGCTACCGTGAACGCTACTGTGAACAGTGGCAGCCAGCATGAGCGACTGCCATTGGACAAGAGCGGCCATCCAATGGCCAGTGAGCGAATGCCTCACCCGGGAAGAGCACAATGATAATGCCAACATGAGCCAGTGAAGCGAAACCCTCCACAACTAGACTGAAGAACAAAAGGACAGCAACTTGTCTGTTCCTCTTCCCCGAGTCCCCAACGCTGTTCCCCTCTCCCAATTCCCCAATAAAATCTTTAGAAAAACAAAAAAAAGAAAATAGATGCCTGAAGAACAGATTGTATGGAACAATTACAGCCATGAATGTTTCCCAAAAAAATTGAGAAAATAACAATTCAGTACAATCTGAAGTGGAGTCTGCTAAAATGTATATAACAACTGATGTGGTAAAAACATGTGTGGAGCAGAAAAAAAATCTTAGCTGGGAAAACGTACAAACCTCATGAAAATGCAAGGTGTTTAAAGCCTATTCACTGTTCAGTATATTATCAATCAGCAGGTGTTTTGCATAAAATATCTGAATCTGTGTTATTGAACCAGTTACAATGGTTAACTTCATTTGCTCTCATGAACTTAACTGTCACTAATTCCATGAAATTTTTGTTAGAAAGAGAAGCTGAATATCCTGATATGTCCTATTACACATCAATATAATGGCTTAACAGTGGTATAGTTTTATTGACATTTTAAGCTCAGAGTTGAGGCTCAAATTTTTCTGAACAAGAATAATCCCCCTCAGCCAAATTATCGAACATTGCATGGCTTTGAAAATTTGCTTTTGCTGCATATTTTATAGTAGAATTTCTCAATGAATTCAACATAAAATTAGAAAGCAACAGTACTTACATGCAAAACCTATACTGAGGTTTTCTTTGTCATTTTGAGGACAACTGACATTGTTTGATCACAAGTAATGTCTGCTTTGTACACTTCCTATTGTCAAAACAAGATGCAAGATCTCCAGTCCCACACAAGCGTGCAATAGAAATTTTTTCCAAAATCAAAATACAGTTCCAGGAGCATTTTTGAGACCCCAATGCAAGTACAAAAGTATTTTCCACATTTCAAAAACCATTTAAGGGGGGAGGGGGGTTGTTACTTTGTGAGGGTGAAAAGGATAACTATTGCATTGTTCTGTACACCTGAAACTAACAATAAAAAAATTAAAAAAAACAACACATTTAACTGTGCAATGAGGAAGATCCACCTACCCCTCAATTGGAAGTGATTATTCTGCAATGGAATGATTTGTTAAAAGGTAAATATCTAGAAAAAAAATCTAACAAAATTCTAAAGATGCCTTTCAAGTAATAAATATGCTCTACTAAAACCACATGTTCATGGATTGATATCAATATTTGGCAGTACCTATCTGTGTAAGAAGATATTTTCAAAGACGAAATACACAAAAGCTCATTACAAATCAGCATTAAATATAAACATGTGTAATCAATCTTGATGGTAGGGAACTCTAACTTTAAATCCCAATTAAGTAAAATGTTATCCCTTGCCACCAAAAAAAGAGATTTCATTCTCATCAGCAAACCTTTATTACCAAAAATAGAAGCTCTCAACCATTATTAGCATTTTATTTTGAATTTCATCAATAAAAATCTTGTGTAAAATTTTTCTCTCGTTATGTAAGTACCAACATAACAACCTTCATTTTGTCAGTTGGCCCATAAAGCCTAAAATACTTACAATCTGGCCCTTTACACAAAATGTCTGCCAAGTCTTGGCCTAGAAGAATAAGCTGAGGCAAAGAAAGGTTAAGTAACTTGCTCAAGGTTACAGAGCTAGAAAGTGACACACCAGGTTGCAGACCTAGGAGGACTGGGTACAGGAACCATTCTCTTAAACCACTATACCGCCTTGCTTCCATAAACCAAGAACAAGATGTCATAAAAAAGGAAATAATCGAAGAACAAGAAAGAAAACTTGAAATTAAAAATTGGATAAAGGGCCGGCTGAGTGGCGCGATGGTTAAGAACTGGCTTGGGACGCCAGAGGGCCCCGGTTCGGATCCCATATATGAGGGCCAGTGACACTGCCCTCTACAGCTAAGATGCTGAACAACAGCTCAACCTGGAGCTGGGCTGCCGTGAGTCGCCGGCGTCGGCGTAGGCTGCAGCCCCTGTGGCAGTAGGTTGCCACGGGCTACCGTATGTAGCCAGCAGCCAGCGTGAGCGGCCGTCCAGAAGCCAGCAACTGATCTGCCTCACCCGGGAAGAGCGCAATGATGGTGCCAACTTGGGCCAGTGAAGCAACGTCCTCCACAACTAGACTGAAGAACAAAAACGACAGCAACTTGTCTGTTCCCATCCCCCCAATTCCCCAATAAAAAAATCTTAAAAAAAGAAAAAATTGGATAAAAATTTCAATACAAAGGAGGTCAAGGAAACTCCCCTAAGAAAGAACAAAAAGCCAAATGGATGGGAAACAGGAGATGCAAAATTAGAAGACCCATTTAGAAGATCCAAACAAGAGTCCCAGAAAGAAAACACAAACAAAACAGAGGGGTGTCACACTGTCAAGTCAGGAGCCTAGAAGGGTGGGTCTGAGATTTACCTTAGGTGCATGCTAAGACATGAAGCCTCTGGGGACAAAAACAATTCACTGCTCACAGCAACGGCAGTAGCCAGGGTAACATCTTGCATCAGTTTCCTGGGCCCCAATCCCCACAGGTCTTTCAAAGTATTTGGTAAAAATTAGTAATATGTTCATGAAAAACTAAGCAAATAGGAGTGGGGGGAGGCACGGAAACAAGGTAAACTAAACTCAGCTCAGCAGTGACCGATATTTATTCGTATGTAGCCATAACAATGGAAAGACTGAACACTAAATTAACCAAGATTTCACCTATAGCTGCACTGGAGAGGCTGGGAAAACGGGAGGGGAAGGAGGAGGAGCACCTCATCTACTGTAACCAGGAATCAATGGGTTATTATCTAAGATTGATAAATCACAAAACAGCCATTTAGACATAATTCTAAAATGTTAAAAGCAGTTGCCTCTGAGGACCAGGCTAAAACAAATGGTACTGCTGATTTTTTTTTAATATGTCTTCTAACATTATCTCAATATACAAGCATTATTAGATGTAGAAAATTAACTTTTCAATCAATTTTAGAGACAGTATTTACTATTTCACAGCCATTGATTCATATAAACAACTCAACATGCAAATACTAAAAGAACAGTGCAGGGATGAAAAACTAACAATACTGAAGATATATCATATTATGGTTATGTAAGCACAAGGAGTCTGGCAGTATTTCCTGAGTGCCAACAATGTGCCCAGGTTAAAACTGCAAGGAATGGAATTTATTTATAGTCAAGTGAGAGATACAGATAAGTCAATATGAAATTATAATATGGCAACCATTCAAGACTCAGGGAAAGCTTCCCAGAGATCATGCCATAAAAGCTAAGACCTGAAGGGTAACAAGGATTGGCCTGGTTGGGTGTGGGGTTCAGAAGATTTTCAAAGCAAAGAGAATGGCAATGGGTGAAGGCTTAAGGTTAAGACAAAAACAGGCAAAGCCCATTCAAGGAACTGAGAGAAGTTCAACAGGGCTGGAGTAGGGAGGGAATCAACGTGGAGGCAAAGAAGGCTAGAAAAGCAAGCAAGTGCCTGCTTCATGCTTTATGTGGAGACTTACTAAAGGGCATGTTTTCTACTGTGTCCATTTTAACCGTAAAGTCGCATATATACCTAAGTCTTTTAGATCAGTGAACACTGATGATTTGAAAATATCCATGTTCATGCCAGAACTGTCTTGTGGGTACCAGACCACTTACCTGACTGCCTGCCGTACATCATCCCTTGCAAGTCAACATGCCCAATACTGAACTTTATATCCTCCCCCACCCATCTCCAATTTCTCCTTTTGTACCACCCATTCAGATATCCAAGCCCAGAAACCTGAAGGAAGAGGAAAAACAACTAGTATTTAGAATGTGTATGTTGACAGATACATTAAAGTATTTTCATTTAAGTCTAACAAGCATATAAAAGCAAATATTAGCTCTACTTCTCAGATGAGAAAACTAAAGCCCACAAAGGTTGAGTAACACACCAAAGCACCTACCTAAGTAACAAAACTAGGGTTCAAACCTAGGGTTTTGGGAAAGTTTGTAGGTTAGTCTGGAGTCCACTGACACAGAAACTAATTATGAATATGATAGAAACGTCCATTGCTGACCCCAATCTCCAGTCCATTCTCTCTTACAGTAATAACTCTGATTTGGGCTGAACACATTCCTGTCCAGCTAAAAGATACGTTTCCCGATCTCATGTGCAGCCAGTAAGGTCATATGACTAAGTTCTGGTTAATACTGAACTTTTTTAAGAATGTACAGGCACTTCTTTGTCCATTCCTGCATCCTGCTGCTTAGATATTAGCTAGAATGCCAACAGCCACCCTGGACCAGGAAATCAAGGGCAACAAGCTAGGGAAGACAGAGTAAGAAAGTGGAAAGAGGCTGGTCCCTAATGACAATGGAGCCACCATACCAGCCCTGAACTGTCTACCTCTAGTCTTCTTTCTCGAGGACCAAACATGTTTAAGCAATTATTTTTCAGGTCTCCGTTACTCACAGGCACACCTAATCCTAACTGATACAAGAGGCTTTGAAAGTATTTTGAGAGAAGGGTGGAGGGCTGCAAGAGATATATTGAAGGAAGAATTGTCAAGATTCAGTGACTGACTCAATCTAAAAAAGAAAATTATCATCAGTTATATGACACACGAAAGGTTTTTTTTTTTTAATTCTTCCACTGTCCTTATTGGAGTTATGGCCCTTTGGTGTCTGCATTTTTTAATTGAGATATAACTGACATATATTAGTTTCAGGTGGACAACACAATGTTTCAATATATGTATTAATATTAATATACAGTGTGAAGTGATCACCAGAATAAGTCTAGTTAACATCCATCAACACACAGTTATATTTTTTGTGATGAGAATTTTTAATATCTACTCTTAGCAACTTTCAAACATGCAATGGAGTACTGTCAACTCTAGTCACCATGCTGTATACATTACATCCCTAGGACTTATTTATTTTATAACTGGGGGTTTGTACCTTTTGGCTACCTCCACCCATTCGGCCCACACCCACCCCCCCTACCCGCCTGGTATCTACATTTCTAAATAATGCGATAAAAATTAGAGAAGACATTAAAAGCTACTAACCAAACTTCCTAAAGGGAACGAAAAATAAAACAAAATCTTTTTGTAAATACAACCTATTTGTAAAGGTGTTCTCACCAGTCTAGTTCAGGCTTTTTGGTCTAAAAATAAGTAACATGAGGATAACTTACAAACTGTTTACAAACAGTTTGTAAGTAGAAGTTCAGAGCATTAAGCTCAGCTAGGAACCTTACTAGAGAAAATAAATATCTGCTCCTGCCTTGAAGCTTAACAATTCCCACTTAACTGGTAAGTGATACTAAAACACACCACCATCAGAGAGCCAGGACCTTCACACCCCGAGACAATCAACACCTCGAGAGCTAAGGTGGAAAGCAGAACCCGCTCAGGAAGCAGGATACCAAACTAGAGGACTTCCTGAAATCCCCCCCACCTCTAAGATTCAGTCTTCTTCTGGTCCTAAGAAAAGAGCAGTAACAGCCATCTTGCCCCCGTGATTTTCAGGCCCACAGCACTCAATCATGCCCACCTGGGTCACAGAAGGAAAACTCTGGAAGGGGCTTCAAGCCCAAGTCTCACAATAGCTCATCTTCCTGAAAGTTAAGTCTTCCTCTTGAATTGGGGGTGCCTCTATTCCCCACAGCTCTCTCTCACTCTGGGCACAGGAACCATCATCACTGCCTCAGAATGCCCTGTGACTTCAAGTAGCAGTTGAGCATTATTTACACTCTGATTACAAGCATACAGTATTTTAAAAACATGAACATGAAAGAGACCAAAACACAGAAAAACATCACATGCTGTTACATTGCTTTTATACTTAATCACTTTTAAAGGTCTCATTTTACCAAAGCCTACACTACAAGTATCACAGGTATTTCCCATATATTTGTTTATAGTCACTAGAAAGGAAAATGGAACAATTCTCTCTAGCACTAACCATTTTCATTTATCTACAAAGTGAAAGATGACACTTAAACTGCATTTGTAGCAGCGAACAAAATCACCTATTTTCTTAATAGGTAATGTAGCAGCAGGATGGAGGAAAATATCAGCAAAATATCCCAAAATGCAACGTGGTTGGCAGAATTAGAGCTCCTAAAGATGTCCACATCCTAATCCATGGAACCTGGGATTCTGTTATCTTACATGATAAAAGGGATTAATGCAGGTGCAATTAATGCAGGTGCAATTAAATTAAGGACCTTGAGATGGGAAAATTATCCTGAATTAATCAGGAGGACCTGACCTAATCACTTAAAAGTGAGAACCTTTCCCAGCTGTGGTCAGAGACTGACTACACAAGAATGGTCAGAGATGCAAGGATGCTGGCTCTGAAGACAGAGGAAGGGGACACAAGCCAAGAAATGTGGCAGCCTC
The DNA here is from genome assembly GCF_001890085.2 of Hipposideros armiger. Classification (NCBI taxonomy): domain Eukaryota; kingdom Metazoa; phylum Chordata; class Mammalia; order Chiroptera; family Hipposideridae; genus Hipposideros; species Hipposideros armiger. Next base: position 2,950,445 of record NW_017731536.1, read on the forward strand.
TAGAAGCTGGAAGACGCAAGGGAACAGGTTCTCCCCAGAAGCCTCCAAAAAGGAACACAGCCTTGCTGACACACTGATTTTAGCCCAGGGAGACCCACTGCAGACTTCTAACATACAGAACTTTAAAATAACAAATCTGTGTTGTTTTAAACCATTAAATTTGTGGTAATTGTTACAGTAGTCATAGAAAACATACACACACACATTGAACAACTTGTAACAATACGCGTATGTGAAATTATCTAGAGAAGAAAAGCAGAGTCAAATTGCTCAAACATTTACAGCATTATGAGCATAATAACTATTTGTGCATGTGGTGGTATATTTCACTTCTATTACTCTCTACCCTCACAAAACTTAATCCATTAAAAAGCCAGCCAAAGTAATAATTATTCAAACTTTTGTAGAAGGATGAACCATATTAACCAAGAAAACAGGATAGCAGGATCAACTGGAAAAAATCAGGAAACAATTATACTATACGTTTTAGTCAAACATCAAAGTGTTTGCATTGCTTATTCCCCTTGTATCAAATGGATACCACATTTTTAAAATAAGTCCTTAGATACTGATGATGGTATTAAGAGCTTCCTATTCATTTTTAGGTGTGATAATGGTATTGTGTGTCTATTAAAAAGAGACTGACTCAATCTTCTACAGATACACAGTATACTCAAATATTTACAAATGAAATGATATGTTTATGATCTGCTTTAAAATAACTGGGAGCAGGGATATGAATGGACAGAGGCATAGATAAAGCTAAATTATAAATTAGCCTGAGTTACTAATTGTTGGAGCTGAGTAACAGGTACATGAGAGTGTATTATTCCATTGTTGGAACTTTTCTATACTTAAAGGGTACAAAAACAAAGCCTTTAACCTATCATAATAATACAGACTCTTAATATATTTAATACTTGAATTTCCTTCCTGTAACACTGCCCCACCTCAATTCTCCGCCGCTTAATCCACCAGCAACTGAGAGTTTCATCAATTATTCTTCCTTCATCCCCACCTCATTCTGCCCTATTTACTGACCTTATGAGTTTCAGCAAGTCACCTAACCTCTAAAAGACTGGTTCTTCACCCGCAGAACAGAAATATTTATACTTGCCCTGTCTACCTCTGAGTTGCCGAGGGGATTACATAAGATAAAAACTACAAAGCAGAATAATCACTCTAGAAATCTACAGTCATACATTTCATGCTCGGCAGCAAACATTCACTTATTCCTGTCATCCTCTTCCCTTCCACCTCCAGTTCCTCTCTTGAGCCCTCAAACTCATGGGCCCAACCGCCTGGTTCCTCTGTGAGGTTACACTCCTCTCCACCGCCTCCACCCCCCAGGTTCTCATATCTTTCAGCAAAGCACCTTCTCGCTACACATCTCTCCCTCCAACCTCTGTTCTCCCCTTTCAAGGATCCCACGCCAACGGGCCCCCTAGTCCGTCTATCCTGTGTAGCCCTTTGCTGGCACTGGGACATTCAGACCATCCCTTTACTACCCCTTGCCAGTACGTTCATCCTATCAGCGTTATCACCCCATTACCTTCCATCCCCACTACTGACCCCCAGTTCCCAAACACCCTCCTTCACCCTTCAGGTAAAACGCAACTGCTAGTTGCCAGGGGAGGGGAAGGGGAGAAAGAGCAGTGACTGCTTTTGGATATGGGTTTCTTTTGGGGGTGATGAAAATGTGGAATTAGTTGCACAACCCTGTAAACATGCTAAAAACCACTGAGTTGTACTTCAATTGTACTTTTAAAGGTGAATTTTATGGTATGTGAATTACATCTCAATAAAAAAAATGTATATGTCAAAAAAATAAAAAACCACCATGGCTCACCCCGCCCATCATCACACACCCATTTGTCCGCCTTGTCTCCCAAAGCCATCGACTTGCTCTTCGGTATCCCAACACCCAACACTAGGCTCGGACGGAGGTCCCTCACTCTGGTGAGGAACACACCCCCTCACCCCTCGGCTCTAAGTGCCGCTGAACCCTGGAAGCCGGGGAGGATCGGGGGCAGCTCTCGCGCGGCTCCGGCACAGCCCTGCGAGGGTGGTTCCGTCCCCCGCGGGCAGGCAGGGACCCTTCTCCGCCTCCTCGGCGGCGCTACCCCTCAGCTCCCGGCGCTGACCGGGGGAGGGGAAGGAAGGGTGTCCCCTAAGCGGCTCTGACGAGGAGCTGGGGGTCCGGCAGATCTCGCAGCCCACCTGTCTCAGCCGGCCGGGAGATCCGTTTCCAGCTCACCGACAGACCAGCGGGCGGCAGAGGGGGAACAGGACAAGCCGACAAGCCGTGATCGCTGCTGCAGCTGGGATGGCGCACGCCGGCTCAGGCCTCCATGTTTCCGTGTCTCTGCGGCTCCGGCTCGGCTCCGGCTCGGCTCCCGCCCCGGCCGCGTCGCTGCGGAGGCCCGGAGGCGGGGAAAGAAGAGGAAAGCGACAGAGAACGCAGCTGGGAGCCAAACGACCCGGCGCGCTCCTGCCGGCGGTCACGTGGCACGCATCGCGCGGGCTTCTGGGAAATGCAGTCCTTCGGGCTTTAGGCGTTTCTCTACCCTCGTAGCGCCTGCAGAGCAAAGGCAAAGCCACGTTGCAAGATCGAGAAGTCCTTAAGCCCTCTCCTACCCTGTGCTCGAGTCTTTGCTTATATCCCACGCCACTTAACATTCTGGTGGCTTAACTTTATTAATGCCCCTGTTCGTTCCAATCGAATAATCATCCCAGAATCAAGCAATTCCTTGTAGCACTCTGAAGAACTGGGAAATAGGAATTTAATTTTTTTTCTTTTTCTTTTTTTATTTTTAATCTTTGTTTAATCCCTTATACCAAGGGCTAATTTTCAGAAAATAATTTTTCATGGAGGCGGTTAACAGGTATAAAACTGTCTGCAATAATATCAGAAAGGACAGGTCCGGCAGGAAAGAGTAACAGTGCCAAAAATCTGGAATTTTAAGTCAGATGAGCTGAGGTTACCAGATTGACGTCCTTGAGCTATTATAACACTACTCCCGGCCAGTTTTCTCATCCAAAATATATACAAGATGATGGTGATACTTCCCATATAGGACTATTGACAATATCAATAATAATATTAATAATTAACAACTCACATTATGGGCTGTTTTCTATGTGCTATGCACTATCTTGTTTATCTAATTAACACTATGAGATATCACTGTTATTTCCATTATATAGTTAGTATGTTCCAATGTACTCTGAAAAATACTATACACATCTTATATACTTTTCCAGCATATATTGCCAATAAATTCCCTGAGTTTGCAGAAGTATTACAGGGAAACATACTAAAACATAAGATAACTAAGAGCCTAGCTAAAAAGAGGTATGCCCCTGTTATACAGCCATTGTAAAAAAATGCTATGCACCTGAAACTAATATAAAATAAAATTCAATGTCAACTATGATTTTTAAAGTCACAGGGCATATAATCAATAATATTGTAATAACTATGTACAGTGTCAGATGAGTAATAGACTTATTGTGGTTATTTATCACTTTGTGAGGTATATAAATATCTAATTACTATGTTGGTTTTGTACACCTGAAACTAATAAAAAAAGAACGCTATGGGCTGGCCGAGTGGCTCAGTTGGTTAAGAGCTCGCTCAAGAGTTTGAGCTCTGAGCAACAGCATTTCGAGTCCAGCCCGAGCTGAGCAGCCGCTGAGCTGCCAACAGGTAGGATGGCTCAGCTAAAAAAAAAAAAAAAAAAGAATGCTATGAATACAGGTTCATGATCTATTGAGTGGAAACAGTATGTATAGTATTATCCAATTTTTTGTAAGTGAATTATAGTTACAATACCTATGTTTATATGCCAGGGGGGAAAGTTTAAAAGAATATTAACAATTATTAACTTTGGGGAATGCATGATTAATTTAGGTTTTTCCTATGTGTTCTCTAATTTTTCTGCAATGAATATGAATTACATGTAGAATTTTATTTTAAAATTATAGCAGAGAGTCAGACACCAAAACCAAATTCAAAGTAGTTCATAATTTTGTTTGTACCCAAAACTACAGTCTACCTACCCCAAATGTCCTAGCAACAATTGTGAGCATCTCTTCAGAAATGGATTTATAGACCAAAAGCCACTTATTCTACTTTGAGACAATCCTGTTAGTGAAATGTAACATCCCATCCTTTTTGTATTTTTTGGATAGCTTGAAATAATGTTGCTAGGCAAACATCATAAATCAGAGAGTAAGATTAGGAATGGTTTTCACAATATATAAAGTATGCACTAGAGTGGCAGTCCTTCAAAAACTATTTATCATACATGTAATATGCAAAGTATTATCCTTCATCACCAACTTTAATACTGCCTGCACAAGTATCATGATAACTTTGACTGACTTGACTACTTCAGTGTCTATTTAGTGCAAAAACACTAACAGAAAAGCCATGAAAACCCTCCCAATAAATGTAACGGGGTATCCTGGATCGATCCTGGAACAAAAAAGACAATAGTAGGAAAACTGAAGTCCAAATGAAGTCTGGAGTTTAAGGCTATTGTACCAATGTTAATTTCCTAGTTTTGACAAATGTGCTATGGTTATATAAGATATTAACATTAAGGGAAAAGGGGTGAAGGATATATGGGAACTCTGCACCTTGCAACTTTTCAGGAAATCTAAAATTATTCCATGGGGCAGGCAGAATAATGACCCCCTGAAGATGTCCACATCCTAATCCCCAAAATCTATGACTATGTTAGGTCAGGTGGCAGAGGGGAATTAAAAGTTGCAGATGGAATTAAGAATGCTGATGAGACGACTTTAAAATAGGGAGATTATCCTGAATTAGCAGAGTGGACCCAATGTAATCACGAAAACAAAAAATGAGACACAGGGGGGAGAAGAGAGTCATAAATATGGCTCTGGAAGATCAAGGAATGCAATGTGAAGACCAGACATTGCTGGCTGTGAAGATGGCAAGAGACTGAGACTGTGGGTGGTGGCCTCTAGGAGGTGGAAAAGGCAAGGAAACAGATTATACCCTAAAGCCTCCAGAGGGAACACCATCTTGCCAGATACCCTGATTTTAGCTCAATGAGACCTTGTCAGACCTCTCACCTACAAAACTAGAGAATAATACATTTGTGCTGTTTTAACCACTAAATTTGTGGTAATTTGCTGTAGAGCAATGGAAAACAAATACATTCAAAAATAAAAAGTTTAATGAAAAAGAAAACTTCCCAATGCCTACGTGTCTTCCCAACACATTTGCCAACCTGGGATTGTACAAATATTCATGCTACTTAGAAAGTAACTGTAAAACAGACAATGCACCAAAAAGTATACTTCACTTTGGAAGGCATGCAATTATTATTTTTTATTTTTGCAGCAGATTTATAACCTTCCCAGCTCATTGTGATTAGACTATTGTGAAAAGCAAGCATATCCAGAAATATGTGGAGTTACACAGGAAAGTCAAACAGGCAGTGAAATGTCAAGTGAGTCATTGGAAACACTACGGTGTCTCAAATTTCAGCCCTGTGTGACCTTCTTCATCTTCCTCATTACTCAGCGACTTTCCAAGGAGGTATTTACAATGAGGACTGGAGCTTCTGCTTGAGGACATCCATTTAGCTCATTCATTCATTTGTTCAATGAATATTTACTTAGCAATTCTGAGTGCTCTGTGCTTCAGACCTGGACCTGGCCTCAAGAAGCATAAGGTCTAGTGGAAGAGACAGGCAATTATACAATACAATTAAACATCAGGTTAAATTGCCATGAAGGACAAGAACAGCCAGAACAGCCTGATATGTAGCCCCATTTCCGAGAAATAAATGGTGAAAATTAATCACCTGGGACTAGCAGAACCAGAATTTTCATCAACATCTTAGTCACAAAACATACACACATGTATATATGCAATATATCAAAATATATATGTAATTTGACCTAATTCTCACAACTTTGTAATTAAGTATTACTATCTCCATTTTACCCATGAGAAAACATAATACACAACAGTTTGGGGTTTTTTTTAGGTTACTGAAATTTATACAACTAGTTACTCAGACCTTCAAAAATTTACATTCTAATATAAACAACATATAATAGCACATTTCAAAGAGAATGGATTTTATGGTTGTTTTATGCTGATGTCATTATAAAGTTAGTTTTTTGGTAAAAGAGAGATTATGGATTAGAATTGAACTTTAAGACTCTTGGGCCAAAAAAAGTCTGCTGATGTCTGTCTCTGGAAGTCAGGAAATCCCAGCTGGAAGGCCACACATTGTGGCTCGAGACCAAATCCACAGACTGGCAAAAATACAATGAGTGTCAATATACTGGATGGGAAAATCAAGATTCAAAATTCTTCCAATTAACTACCATGGTGAACCAAAAAGAGCTGCATGAAATTTAGAAGAGAACTCAATATGTCTGCATTTGGGTTCAGAATATCACTGCCCAAGGTAAGAATAGTTCATTGAAAAGGAAATACTAATGGCTCTCAAACCTCACCCAAACTCACTTATAACAAGAGAAATGTAAATTAAAGGTACATTGTAATACCATCTTCTCAAATCAGTTTGGTAAACATTAAAAAGTTCGATAACACACTTTGACAAAGGCGTGGAGAAATAGGCACATTACTGGTGGACATGTACATCAGCAAAATGAACAGTTTTGCAATATTTTATTTTTTAATTGAGGTATAATTGACATATAACATTATATTCATTTCAGGTATACAGCATAGCGATTCGATATTTGTAATATTGCAAAATGATCACCACAGTAAGACTAATTGACATCTGTCACCATACATAGTTACACATTTTTTGTTTGTGATGAGAACTTCTAAGATTTACTTTCTTAGCAACTTTCAAGTAAGCAATAAAGTATTAACTATAGTTATATGCTGTATATTACATCTCCATGACTTATTTATAACAGTAAGTTTGTACCTTTTTTACTCCCTTCAATCATTTTGCCCACCCCTCACCCCTCTGCAATATTTTCAAAATTATAAATACACATACCCTTTGGCTGCAGCATACACTTCGAAAAATCTATTTTACAAATGTGATTTCACACAAGTGAAATGATGTACATACAAAGATATTTACTACAGTATTTTTGGTAATTTTAAGAAACACGTTTTTATTGCAGTAAAATACATAAACATAAAAAATTACTATCTTAACCATTGTTATATATACAGTTCAATGGCATTAAGTACATTCATATCATTGTGCAACCATCATCACCATCCAACTTCAGAGCTCTTTTCATCTTGCAAAATGAAACTCTATACATATTAAACAATAACTCCCTATTCCCCCTTCCACCTAACCCCTAGCAATACAATTCTATTTTCTGTCTCTGAATTTAACTATTCTAGCTACCTCTTATAAGTGAAATCATAAAGTATTATAATGTCTTTCTGTGACTGGCTTATTTCACTTGGCATAATACTCTCTAGGTCCATCCATGTTGTCGCAAATGGTAAGATTTCATTCTTTTTTATGGCCAAGTACTATTCCATTGTATATATATATATATACTACTTCTTTATCCAATCATCTATTGGTGGACATCTGGGTTGTTTCTTTATCTTGGCTATTGTAAATAGTGCTGCAATGAACATATATCTTTCCCAACTAGTGTTTTGGATTTCTTCAGATAAATATCCAGGAGTGGAATTGCCAGATCATAAGGTAGTTTTATTTTCAGTTTTTCAAAGAATCACAGTGGCAACACCGATTTGCAATCCCACCAGCAGTATAGGAGGGTTCCCTTCTCTCCGCATCCTTGCCAACACTTGTTTGTTGATTTATTGATGATAGCCATCCTGACAGGTGTGAGATGATAGCTCATTGTGGTTTAATTTGCATTTCTCTGGTGATTAGTGACATTAAGCATCTTTTCATATGTCTATTGGCCATCTGTATGGCCTCTTTGAAGAAATGTCTATTCAGGTCTTCTGCCAAATTTTTAATTGGTTTGTTTTTGTTGTTGTTTTTTTAAGATTTTATTGGGGAATTGGGGGAGGGGAACAGACAAGATGCTGTTGTTTTTGTTCTTCAGTCTAGTTGTGGAGGACGTTGCTTCACTGGCCCAAGTTGGCACCATCATTGCGCTCTTCCCAGGCGAGGCACATCAGTCGCCGGCTTCTGGACGGCCGCTCACTGCGGCTGCTGGCCATTCAAGCTGGCTGCCGGCTACACCTGGTAGCTTATGGCAGCCCACTGCAGCAGGTGACTGCAGCCTACACTGTCGCCGGTGACTCACGGCAGCCCAGCTCCAGGTCGAGCTGTTGTTCAGCATCTTAGCTGTAGAGGGCAGTGTCACTGGCCCTCATATGTGGGATCCGAACCGAGGCCCTCTGGCATCCCAAGCCAGTTCCCAACCAATGCACCACTCGGCCGGCCCATTAATTGGTTTGTTTTTGCTCTTGAGTTGTATGAGTGCTTTATAAATTTTAGATATCAACCCTTTATCAGATGTATCATTGGCGAATACCTTCTCCCATTCACTAAGCTGTCTTTTCATGTTATTCCCTTTGCTATGCAAAAACTTTTAAGTTTGATGTGGTCCTATTTCTTTATTTTTTCTTTTGTTTCCCTAGGTTTGCTAGTATTTTGTTGAGAACTATTGCATCAATATTCTTCAGAGATATTGATCTGTAGGTCTTTCTTTCTTTCCCTTATTTTTTTGTAATGTCTTTGTCTGGCTTTGATATTAGGGCAATGCCAGGCTCATAGAATGAGTTAGGAAGTATTCTTTGATTTTTTGGAAAAGTTTGAGAATGATTGGTATTAGTTCTTCTTTAAAGGTTTGGTAAAATTAACTAGTGAAGCCATAAGGTCCAAGGCTTTTCTTTGTTGGGAGCTTTTTGATTACTAATTCAGTCCCTTTAATAATTATACATTATTTTATTCAGAATTTGTATTTCTCCAAGATTCAATCTTGGTAGGTTTTGTGTTTCTAGGAATGTGTGTTTCATCTAGGTTATCCATTTTGCTGGTGAACAATTGTTCATAGTACTCTCTTATAATCCTTTTTATTTCTGTATCATCAGTAGTAATGTCCCCACTTTCATTCCTGATCTTAGTAATTTGAGCCTTCACTTTCTTTCCTAGTCAATCTAGCTAAAGATTGTTACTTTTGTTAATCTTTTTTAAAAGCCATATTTTGGTTTCTTTGATATTTTTTCTGTATGCTTTAATCCTCAATTTTATCTCTAATCTTTGATGTTCCCTTCCTCTGCTAGCTTTGGGTTTATTCTTCCTTTTCTAGTTCCTTAAGTTGTAAAGTTGTTGATTTAAGATCCATTTTCCTCTTTTAATGTAAGCATTTATAGCTATAAATTCCCCCTTAACACTGCTTTCACTGTCCCATAAGTTTTGGTATGTTTTTAGTTTAACTTGTGTCAAGATATTTTCTAATTTCTCTTGTGATTTCTTCTTTGATCCACTGGTTATGTGTTTAATTTCCAGAAATTTGTGAATTTTCTCATTTTTCTTGTGTTATTTATTTCTAACTCCCATTGTGGCCAGAGAAGATAATTTTGTATGCTATATAGTTTTCAAATCTATTGGGAGTTCATTTATGGCTTAACAATATGGTCTATCATAGAAAATGTCCCATGTTTGCTTGAGAAAACTATGTACTCTGTTGTTGGGTAGTGTTCTGTATGTGTTAAATTTTAGTCAGTTTCTTGTATTGTTTAAGCCCTCTATTTCCTTACTTATCTTCTGCCTGGTTGTTCTATCCATTCTTGAGAGTGGGGTATTAAAGTGTTATTGTAGAACTATCTATTTCTCCCTTTAATTCTGGCAAATTTTGTTTCATACATTTTGATGGTCTGTTATTAGGTGTAACTATAGTATTTCTGTAATATTGGAAGACAGAAAAAACCATAATACCCACTGATCTTCAAGATATACTTCTTGTTTTAAAGATATACTTTTAATTGAAAAAAAACCAAACAGTACATACTATATATAACTTTTGTCTTCAAAAAAGAAATACATACATATGCATATAATAGCTTGTGCATGCAGAGAATATCTCTGGAAATATAAAGAACAAACTGGTAACCTTGATTGCCTCCTACAATGGGAACTGGGTGCCTGAAAACCAGGGTGGGAGGAAGAACTCTGTGAGCATTCTTGTACCTTATGAATTTTGTACCTAATGAACGTACCCAAAAAAAGCACATTGAAAAAATTAGTACAATTAAATTTTAAATGCTGCAGACTGGAAACTGAAAAGAAGAAAAAGTAGGGTGTGGTTCAAATTAAAAGATATTCAATGACTGTAAACTTGGTAAGTAGGGCAGCCTACTAAAAGAGCTTGCTTGTATTCCAGAAAGTTCAGTTCAGATATGATGATGTAGTAAAAAGGAAACAGCAGGACGAATTATTCATTTGTTAGTTTGTTTATACTCTTCTTCCTAAAAGTATTTAAGGTGGCTTGCAAACACATGAAATACACAAAACTGCAACATTAAAAACAGGAGGAAAAGAAGAGTGGGGCATGAAGGGGAGTCTAGTGGGTAGACCAGTTGTACTTCAAAATCTACCAGGTTTTTATAATTACTGGTTTACAGGGTCTGGAGTGCAGCTTTTTGTGTTGCAAGTTCAATACAGACTTCATGTGTGAATATAGTCTTCGCTCTCTTTTTTAGGCCTTAAAGAACCAAAAAGGCCTATGCCTAACAGGCCACCCCACAAGCAGTTATCCAGATTATTGCTTTGAGCTTGTTGCAACAACAGTGTTCAGGTTTCCCACTTCCCTGAGAAAGAAGAGCAGACTTTTGGAGTCAGACCTATGTTTGAATTCTGGTTTCATAATAATTATGAGCTGAATGATTTTGGGAAAGCTACTGTTTTAGTTCTTAGTTATCTGCTCTAGCAAAATACCACAGACTGGGTGGCTTGAACAACATACATTTATTTTTCACAATTCTGGATGCTGGGAAGTCTGAGATCACAGCGCTGGCATATCTGATGTATGGTTATGGCCCTCTTCCTGGTTCACAGATGGTGTCCTTTCATTGTATCGTCACATGGCAGAGAAAGAGCTCTAATCTCTTTCTCTTCTCATAAAGACACTAATCCCATCATGAGGGCTCCACCATCGTGACCACATCCAAACCTAATTAACTCCCAAAGGTCCTACCTCCTAATACCACCCCATTGGGGGTTAGGGTTATGAATTTTGGAGGAACACAAACATGCATTCTTTGGCAACTACTTAAGCTTTCTGAGCCTAGTTTTCTTCTCTGTAACACGGAGACAGTAATACCTCACTCATATCTCACAGTTGCTGTGAGAATTAAAGTAATGCATGTAGCATGCTTTTTTCAATAAATGTTAGCTCACCTGCATAATTCAGATGGTAATAACTCACACGTTATAGTTGCCAGTTCATGAGCATTCCTCAGAAGTAGGATATGGATTAACCAGAACTAGATTAACATGGGAAGGGCAATCAGGATGGTGAGAGGTCTGGAAATCATGTCAACTATGGAATGGCTGACAGAACTGAGTATGAACAACTATTGGGTTGTTGGAAAAGTCATGACGCATTTTTGCAATGAAAAACATAGAAAAAAATACATCATGACTTTTCTGACAACCCAATAGATTAACTTCAGATAAATATGATTATTGGTCTCAAAGGGCTTAGCTAAATTTATTTTGTGTTGTCCCAGGGAAACAAATTAGGACCAAAGTTTAAAGTTATAGGATGCTAAAAAAATATTTATAGAATGCAGATTTCAGCTCCATAAAAGAACTTTCTGACATCAATATCAGTAGTAATAATTAACAATTCACATTACATGTTGTTTGCTATGAGCCATACACTATTATTTTGTTTAAATCTCTAAACAACCCTATGAGAAAGGATTGGTGTAGAAAGTTAATGACTTGGAAAGCATTTCACAGTAGGTTGTTAACTGAAAGTAAGCTGACTAGCAGTGAAATGGTCTACCTGGAAGAAAAAGGAGATTCCAATCCCCACACACGTTCAAGCAGAGGCTGGCTGAACAAGTAGTTATAAAAAATTACAACTGGGAAGGGACGCCGGCAATTAATTAAGTCCCTTTATTTTAGAGATGAGGAATTGAGTCTAGGGACATGAGAGGATTTGGACAAGGACCACACAGCCAGTAAGTGAACTGTGTGCTTCTTTAAGGAGCTGCCACCACGTTAATGAAGACAGCTTGGAGGATGGAACTACCAGTAGCTCCCTGGGGAAGAAACCACAGGAAAGTTCCCACCCTTTCCTCCTTTTGATTATGCGTGAAACCAAGAAATTTAGCTTTAGAGTTCTGGAAGTTTAAAATTAGTAGTTAAAAGTTCTTAATCGTATCAGTCTGTTGAATAGATCAAGACATCAAGTGGTAGTCACTTTGAGGAGGTGCTGACTGACCTGTTTCTTAGGAAAGCAAACAAAAAGTGACAAAATCGGAGTTTCGGGTGAGCCTTGAATAATTACCTGAGAAAATGAGCCTGTCTTAGAAAAAAGACAAGAAATGCAGTTAAAACTAGGGCAAAAACAAAGTACTGAAAATTAGGTAGGTTAGAAATTCATGCTGCAAGGTGAGCAAAATTAAAACTTTAAAATAAGTCCACAGACATTGATTAGTCCATTTCTGCCCAGTTGTTCCCACTGTTTTACTAGCAGCTGTGATTGCCCCCTAGGGAGTCAATCTTTAAAACTATGTAAATTAAATGTATGTCTTTGAAATCCTAGACTCTCCAGGTAACATATTTAAACTCTATGATCCTGTTTCTGTGACTGTATTTCAGTTTTCTAAGGATCAGATAAGGTCATGTGTGTGAAATACCATTGCACAGTGCCAGGCGTATGTGTTAAACAAATAGTAACTCTTACTAGAAAGGCAACCCTGAACTATAGAGTGACAGATGGTAGGATTGATAATTTGGGGCAAGAGAACACTTGTGTGGTATACAACAGTGGCTACCAGTCCAGTCCAGGGATAGGCGATAAATTTTCACTAATCAACTATCAGACTAAAAAAGAAAAATATGGACAAAACAGTAAATTTTTCATAAAATACTTTTCATAAGCTTATTCAAACAAGTGGGCTATTGCTATTCTTTATCCCAATATTTTTTCATTTTTTTGGTGTCTTCTTTTATGAAATAAGTTAGAGCTTTTCAATATAATCCTGCTTGGCAAAATAAAAAGTTGTCAACTGTGTATCATCCTCTCAACCTTTCAAATACCATTTCTTCACTGGCATGTAAAATACAAGATTGGGAACCAGTGCTCAAGTGGGAGGCTGTTAGAAGTGGAAAAGGCCTTAGAAGACCAGCAATTTTCAGGGAAAGTGGGTTTAAATGAACCAGAATGATATGGGAGATCTTTTCAAAATTATCCATACTCAACCTTATAAGAGTATTAAATTAGAAAACCAGTGTGCTACAGAAAAAATGAGGGAGCAAACCAAGAGGAAGGTGTGGGATTCAGGAAACAATAGCTCCAACACAGGAGAGGCTAAGAAAAGGCCCAAGAACTGCCACTGGGCACCAGGCTCGGCAGCAGCAAGTCACAAGAGGACATATATGGAGAGGACAAGGTAGTAACTCACTCCAGGACAGCAACACATGCATATGAGAGAAAACGCATCACACTACAGTCTATGCATTGGGCAGTATTTACATGCTCATTCTATCAGTTAATGTCCCAGAAAGCAGATGACACCCTTGAGATACAGCAGTGACCCAGAACCAGTAGTAAGAGATGTTATCACCCCTAGGCCCAAAAGGTAAGGAAAGGGATAGGTTAGTGGACACTGAAAGGAGTCACGTGGAGTTGGCCACCTGGAGGTGCAGTGGCTTTTGGTTGAGGAACACAATTGGCCTGAAGAGGCCTTAAAGGGAGGAACCCAAGGGAATAAATACCCTGAATTTACTCCTTCCTCCCATCTCCTGCTTCAGATCCCCACTGGCCAAATCCCACAGAGCCCAGAGGCCATGAAAATTCTGTTGATATAGTTCACACAGTTTTCTTGGGCAGCAAAGTAGCGTGAAGGGAACACAGATTTGGAGGGGCAAATGGAAGACATCTAGTACACTCATGATATAAGCACTGATTAAGGACTTAACCAAAAATTACAAAAACATATAGGGAGGATGTGTGGCAGTAATAGAAGGAATATAGTGTAGGGCAGTTATGTCTCAATCATGGCAGGAAGTCAATAATATCTAAAGTTGATAGATCCAACAATAGCAGTATATATAATTTAGAAATATGGAGATAAAACATAAGACAAAAGCAACAGCTAAATCAGTAAACCCTTTGGGACTAAGGGGATAGGGACATTAAAAACCCTGCAATATTATGATTTAAAAAATGATATATTTAACAAAAACAAATTAATGTTAAGAGACTTTCTAGAAGGCTACACAAAGTCTAATAGTGGTTACATCTGTGCAGCTAGAATAAGGGAATGAGTAGTGAAACTCTCATTGATTTAACTTGCTTTTGCATTGTTTTACTATGAACATCTGCTATTTTTATAACATAGTTTTTATACCTTAAAGAACAAACTAATCAACTGAATTTAGTTGCTAAAGGGAATTTACCTTATCGCTCAGGTGGGATGGGGCAGAAAAGTTGAAACCTACTGATTTTTATCAAGTGAAGTCCAGGGGGAATCAATGACTTGACTACACACATAGTTAGGACCCAGGACTTTACTGGGGACCCAAGGACAGGAGTCCCTTTTAACCTCTCCCTGCTTCAGGGGGAATAAATTAATATGATATAAAGATACGGCTCATCACCTCTAACTTATACAGGTCCCTGAAGTGAAGCAGCACAGGGATAAAAGACCACGTAGAGGCCCAGCCCGGCAAAGAACAGTCTCATCATGACACTGCTGTTGAAACAGTCTAATCATGACACTGCTGTTGAAAACCACTATGTTTTAGAGTGTCTTGCTATGCAGCAATAAATAACTGATATAATCTCTTCTTAAAAAAAAAAAAAAAGTATTTTCTCAGACTATCCAGATGCCATCACATTATAATTCTGCTTTCTGATATGGTGAAATATGTCCCTTCTAAAAAATATTTAAGCCGGGCCAGCAGAGTGGCTCAGTTGGCTAAGAGCTCGCTCTAAGAGTTTGAGCTCCGAGCAACAGCGGTTCGATGCCTGGCCTGAGCAGAGCTGCCTAGCTAGCTATCAATCAATCAATCAATCAATAAAAATTAAGCCTAAAAAGGAACCACAAGCTAAACTGAATATTTAATATTTTAATATTTTACAGGAATAGAAGGAATGCAACAAGCATTAGAATTTTGTAATATACGTATTTATATAAAAGGTGTTCCATTTTTCAAAGAAATTTCCCCATTTCCCTGTCTTTGCTATCTTCCTCAGAGCACTAAACAGTAATTACTGCTGTGTACATAAACTGCTCCATTGTGTTGGGCAGTTATTATAACTTTATGTTTCAAGTCTTATCACCTCCAAAAAGTCTCTTTCATCTCATTGCACAGTCTCACCACACTGTTCACAGTAAAAATGTACTCGGCTCCAATTCGAAGGGCCTGAACAAAAGCGAGAGGCCTGAGGATAGTCAGGTACTGATTTAGTAACAGTGTCCACTGGCACAAACCTTCTATTTATCATATTATTAAAATTGCAATAATAGAAATGAAAGCTACTTTAATGAAACGGGAACTCAGAAATGAGATAATTAAATACAACTAAATACATTTTAAATATAAATACCATGAATTTCCTGATTAGTGTCAGGTAAATATCTCAACTATCTATCCCGAATTCTGGTCTAAGAGAAAAAGGTCAGAGACAATTACAAAGAAGGTGCTTCAGGTTATCAGGTCCATTTTGAAAACAATGAGGTCCTTGGGGACAATCACTTTAGTCTTTCTTTTTATCAGAGATTTCTGTTGGTCCTTTTGATGGTAATCCATTTATGTCTGCATCCTAAAATGAAAAACCATTTTAGATATTACAACAGAAAGACACTCATTATAGATCTTCTCTTTAAAAACAGACTATAAACTTCAGAATGAAAAAACTCTGCTTCTAAACACATGCAGGATGGCTCAGTGCAATTGAACATAATCGAAGTTAAACATAACAAGCACCAATCAATGCAGGCCGGCCAAGTAGCTCAGTTGGTTAAGAGCGCGAGCTCTGAGTAACAGGGTCACTGGTTTGATTCCCACATGGGCCAGTGAGCTGCGCCCGAGCTGAGCTCCCGCTGAGCTGCCAAAAGGTGGCAGGATGGCTCAGCTGTTGAGAGCACGCGCTCCTAACAACAAGATTGCCGTTTGGACTCCCGCATGGGATGGTGGGCTACGCCCACCCACAACTAAGATTGAACTTGGCACCTTGAGCTGAGCGGCCGCAAGCTGCCAAAGGGTGACCAGATGGCAAATGGACTTGGTACTGAGCTAGCTTTGCCCTCCACGACTAAGGCTGAAGGACAACAACCTGGCTGTTCCCTTCCCCAATCCCCCAATAAAATCTTTAAAAAAAAAAAAGCACCAATGCTAAAGACAATAGGTTGTCTAAATACTCATTTAAAAAATAATTTCAATGGGCCAGTCAAGTGGCGCGTTGGTTAAGAGCTGGCTTGGGACACCAGAGGGCCCCGGTTCGGATCCCACATATGAGGGCCAGTGACACTACCCTCTACAGCTAAGATGCTGAACAACAGCTCAACCTGGAGCTGGGCTGCTGTGAGTCGCCCCAGATGGCGTAGGCTGCAGTGGGTTGCCATGGGCTACCGTGTGTAGCCAGCAGCCAGTGTGAGCAGCCAGCAGCCGCCATGAGTGGCCGTTCAGAACCCGGCGACTGATCTGCCTTAACTGGGAGGAGCGCAATGATGGTGCCAAATTGGGCCAGTGAAACAACGTCCTCCACAACTAGACTGAGGAACAAAAGGACAGCAACTTGTCTGTTCCAATTCCCCAATAAAAATCTTTAAAAAAAAAAAAAATTTTGTTCAAAAAAATCTCTATGGCTCTCCAATTGAATCTCCTACCAAAGTTATCAATCAATGAAACTGGCTTATTTTCACATCATCTCTTCTCATCCATTACCTATTAACTATTACTTGTAACAGCCAGGAAATACTGGTTATTATCATGGCCATAAGGTAAGGAGCAAATGCATTAATTAGAGGCCTAGTTTAAAACCTTAGTTTAAACCAAACATTAAATTACTTAAAAAAACCCCAAAAAACCCAAACCCCCTATTTTAAAAAAGCAAGAAATTAAGACACATGAATGAGGGTTCTGGTTCCAAGAACTTGTCTTTCCAAAAGCCAAGTATTTTACCCTGACTGTATCCTCCCCCACCTTATTCAAGGTGTTTTAATGTTCTTACCTTAAAGTCCACTTTCCCTTGAGTTTTATCATTGGATTCTCTAACTTTTCTAGGCCATATACGACTAACAAAGGGGGAAATCAGGGGGTATATGTATGGCTCCAGGAACTTTTTGTAGACCCAGAGCAGAACTGGAATGACGATACAAGGAATGCACACCATTGTCCCAGGCTTGAGCTCTTGAACTGTTGGTATATGTGAAGAAAAAATAAATTAGTTCATCATAGATTAATAACTGAAGGAATTTACCTAGATGAAGATATATGAATGGACTATTTCTACATTAAATGAAAATCTTACATCATACCACTAGCTAAAATTAAGAGTATATTAAAAATGCTGATTTTGAGTCGTGAGCCCTCTCCTTAACAGAGCCGCAACTTTCTGCGAAATAAAGCTATCTTCTGCTACAAACTTAAAATAAATAAATAAATAAATAAATAAATAAATAAATAAATAAATAAATAAAATGCTGCTTTCTGCAAGGTAAAAGAATACTAGGTGGTAGGCATGAAAATAATAGTGAGGTTCCTGCCTCCAAACCTATCCAATCACTGCTCACCAACCATAAATTTAATGATAAAGGAAAGACACCAACACTTGCTGGGTGCTAGGCAATTAAATGCTTTGCATATACAGCTGGACCTCTGTATCCCTGGGTTTTGCATCCATGTAGTCAACCAACCTCAAATTGAAAATATTTTGGGGGAAAAAAATCCCATAAAGTTCCGAAAAGCAAAACTTGAATTTCCATGCACCAAGCACTTCACTGAATCCATGTAAATGAAATGAGGTAGGTATACTCTAGCCTATAATACAAATATTGCACCATTTTACATAAAGTACTTAAGCATCCAGGGATTTTGGTATGGGAGGGATGTGGGGTGAGGTCCTGGAACCAATTCCTTGAGGATATCGAGGGACAACTGTGTAACTCATTTAATCCTCAACCTAGTGAGGTAGGGTACCTTTGCTATCTCAATTTACAAATAAAGCAAAGGAGGCACAAAACATTAAGGAATTTGGTAATTACGACTTATACTCCAGTTTAGTGTGAGTATAAGGGCCTAATCACCTTCAGGGGCTGACAATATCAAGTAGCTAAACCTACAATGCTAAGAGCAAATCTTGTAATATGGAACTCTAAGATATCACATTGGAAGACCTCTAGGCTGCGAACTGGTTGGCCTTTCCCAGGCAACAATTTTCCCTTGATATAGTTGCTTTTTTTTTTTTCTAATGGCTATTAAGGTGTACTGAGTAATAATTTTAAAAAACTTATTTAGTATTATTATTGTTATAAGCAATTTGTCCATTTCCAAAAATTAACACTTCTAATTTTCTTGATGAGAAATCATCTTGGAATTCTCAAAATCAGCCATTTCTTGAAAAAGAATCAATACTACTTCCACAATATACTATTAAACCAAAGTCTTCTTATATTTACAATAATTTTTAATCCCTTAGGGGACTTAAAAACTAAGAAGCTTCAGAACAGTGCATAAGACTAATAATCAGGATGTTAAAATTTCTTATTTTCAAAATATTGTAAATTAAGTACTCTTTGCTAGCAAATGAGTCAGCATGATGACTACACTAAGGCACTTTAAAATTATTCACAATACCAGTGAACAATGGTACAGACGATTCAATCTTAATATGGCTCTGAAATGAATTACAAGAGCTATAAACAAAAATCTAAATACATCAATGAATGATCAGCTATTTTATAAGATTCATAACTGGATTCTTAAAAAAAAAGTCCCCTAGTCAAATTAAAATAACAATTTACCAAAATATTTTGTTCCCAAATTTTGGAGAACAAATTTTCTGATTAAAATAAACCAAATGAGTGGTGGGTCTTTTTCACCATTTTTCAAGGAATCATTATTTTTGGCTATAGACATTTAGAATCTGATCTGAAGAGACTTAAAGGGTGGTCTGGCTTAAGTCTTAAGACTCTTACAGGTACCACAGAATAGATCAAGCCGACTGCCTGGCAGCTGCCTGCATTTGAAACCTTTCACCACTTTTTATATATGGTGTCTTTTGGCAAATTATTTAACCAGCCTGTACCTTAATTCTCTCACATGTAAAATGAAGACAATAATACTATCTATTTCACAGGGATGTAATGTGGATTAGATAAATTACTATGCACACTAAGCTCAGAAGAGTGCATAGATTAAGTGCTATGTGTTGTTACGATAAAAACAAAAAAAAAACATGCAAAAGTTGTGACCTGTCCAAAGTTCACACAGAGGTAACTAGTAACTAGAGTTGACTAGGACCAGAATTCCCAGTTCTGGTTTCCTAGCTCAAGGCTCTGGTGTTTTCCCCTTTCAAAAACACAGTGATTATGTTATTCCCCTCCTACTAAACCTTCAAAACAAATGGCAGGGCAGCTGGTTAACTCAGTTGATTAGAGCGCAGCACTCATAATACCAAGGTTGCCAGTTTGATCCCCGCATGGGCCACTGAGATGCACCCTCCACAACTAGATTGAACAACCATTTGCCTTGGAGCTGATGGGTCCTGGAAAAACATACTGTTCCCCAATAAAAACAAACAAAACAAAAGGCAATGCTCTGAGGACTAGGCTAAATTGATGACTGGCAATCCCTCCATCATAAAGATTCATTTTTACCTACTTGTAATTCTTTTAAGTTCGTACTCATTGTTTTAAAGAAACTCGCAAGTACAAATATTACTAATCACTTTTGTCATAACTATGGCCTTTTTGCTCTCTTCAGAATGAAGCTACTGTATATTCTCTATCTTCGTAATAATTCTTCGGTGAATTATTTTACTCCATACATGTGGAAACTGACTTAGAAAAGTCCAGAAGGTGGCTCTGATAAATTGATAACATTATCATCTTACTCTCTCCAATCCAAGTCTCAGATATTACAACGAGAAAAACGGATTAAAACGGCAGTTTTCTTTCATTCGACTTACTCCAATATAATAGAGAGGCAAAGGCTGAGGCTCTATCAGAAATTGTGCAGGCAGGGTGGGAAATGCCCGTTCGCATTCCCCTTTAGTAACCCAGTTCGGCGTATCATTTTACGGGAGACAAAAGAAAGCGGGACAGGTTGGGTCAAAGACAACGACTGAAAAAAACAGAAGAGAATAAGGGCGAAGGGTGGTGAAGGTAACAGAAGAGCGAAGAAATCAACAATTCAGGCCAAAGAAGACAATAAACGGATACAAAGGGAAAGTCGAAACGGACGCCAGGAAGGTGGAAGGACGCAGACGGAAAGCTGAAGGGCGCGCGGGGCAAGTGGCAGGGGCGCGCGTGGGAGGAAGAGGGGTACACCGTGCGAGCGCAGAGGGCCGGGAGGGGCCCAGAGCAGGAGACGCGCCCGGGCTGGGCTCGGTTAGCGAGGTCCGGCCGGAGCCTGCGGAGCAGCCCGACGCCGAGGCCACTGCCCGTTCCCGCCCCGAACCCACGGACGAAAGCCCGAGCTCACCCGACCCCGCTCACCCGCGACCACCAAGCCCAAATGGAAATGTCCGCACTTCCGCAGGGAGGGACGTGACACAGCCGAGCCAATGGACGCCTCAAAGGGGGCCGACAAATACGTGCCTGCGTCACGCTGACGACGCACAATACGTAACGGAAGCGCCTGGGCGGGGCCTGCCGCGGCCTCCCAATCCTGCGGGCAGCGCAAGAGATGCGCTTCCGTCGCCGGGGAAACCTAGGAAGTACGGTTCCAGGGCAAAGCGGCGGTCCATCCCACCATGTGAAGCTACTCCACTTGCAAGTGAAGGCTAGGCCGTCTTAGAATGCATTTGTGGCTAAGCTATTCACTCTCCCACTTAAAAGGGTCTTAAATCCAAGGGCAGGGTACATTAAGTCAACTCGAGTATTTAAAATAAATAAGCTATAGCATTTCACTCCCACTAAAATAGCTATAATCAAGTGTTGAATTTGTGGAGAAAATGGAATCCTCAGTGCCAGCGGGATAAATGGCACCCTTTAGAAATGCTGCCATGACCGAGCAGTTCCCCTCAGCATAGCTGTGAGAAAACATGCCCACACAACACAAAGGTTCCGAGAAGCAGTTTGTTAGCTTTTTAAAAGCCCCAAATGTTCGATTATATTCATACAAGTTGTTTATCAATAAAAGGTAGATACATACTACACGGATGAACCCTGAAAACGTTATAAGTGAAAGCCAGTGACCACAGGCCATATGTTGTCATTTCATTTATGAAATGTCCAGAATGGCCAACATGTAGAAAGAAATAGGGCTGGATGGGAATGACAGCTAACCATTGGCCAAGTTCCTCGTTGGAATAATGAAAATGTTCTAAAATTGTGGTAATACACGCCATAACAAAATACACAAGGGTAATTAATGAATCATGCCCCAAATGGATAAACCTGTTTTGTTGACTACATCAGTTTTAACTTCTAAGTGAAATTTAGAATATGCTAAAAGCCATTAACTGTGGTGAATTGAACAATGTATTAAATCTCAATAAATTGGCTGGAAAATTCCAGAATTTCCCCATGTTCTAATTCCATCTTAGACAAAAATCACTAAGACATTCAAAATAGCATGTACGAACCAAAATATATGATGCAGGGCAAACACAATGTTTCTAATCAGAAGAAAACTTGTTTGATCCATCTTGTGACAACACTTGAAATATATTTACTAATAAAGACAACCAACATTCTGCTTTTACTTTTATTAACATTTATTAGATGTTGAATTTACTCCCGGGCCATAAGTTTTTGTTTCTTCAGTTTCTTCTGGGAGATCTGAAGGAAAACAAAAATAAAAGGACTGTTTAGTTTCCTGAAGAAACCCACACTACATGGGAGGGTTTAGCTCAGTGAAAGAATTGGAAACTTCGCATAAAGGGCAAGAGTCCTTTCGGTATAGAGATATGGTGTGGACCAGAGGGTCAGACGGGAGGAAACTGGAGTAAGCAGGGGAGCTGAAGCTGAAGACTGGAGGCAGGAAGGCCAGCTGGTAAGGATTAAATGGCAGCAAGGATGGAGGATTAAGTGACTGTATCAACGTAGGTGAAATCTATTAGGTGTAATAAAGGGACAAGTCTAGAATCACTCCCAGCTTCATGGCTTAAAGAACTGAATGTGAACATGACTATAGCAAACACTCCTATATGATACATAGGAAAGTTAACAGAGTAGCGAATAAAGGAGAAAATTCTTTTCCTTTTCTTATTTTATCTGTGAGAACCTACTGTAATCATTTCACAATATATGTACATCACCACCATGCTGTACAAACTTAGTGATACACGTGACAATTCCTTCTCAATAAACATTTTAAAAACAACCAAATGTGATTACTGATAATAGGGTTATTAGACTTGCCGGGGCTTTTTTCGACATGTTGCATTTGAAGTGGCTATGGACATCTAGGTGGGGCCATGAGATTATCATAGTTCTGATGTACTGAACAGCACGTTACTATTATCAGTCAACAAATGAGACCCAAAAAACCCAAAATAAGAGGCTGCCGGTTGCTCAGAATAGTTTTCTTTCATGGTTATTCCAAAGGTGTCCTAAGTTAGTCATCACAGCAACCACAAATCTAATATAAACAAATAAAACTGAGCAAAGACAGTCATTTACCTTTTTCTTCTGTGCAACCTCCTCTTCTGGTTTAGGAACAATTTGTTCCTTTTCAGTTAGAATCATCTCAATGTGGCAGGGAGAACTCATGTAGGGGTTGATCCGTCCGTGAGCTCTGTAAGTTCTGCGCCGCATCTTGGGAGCTTTAGTTACTTGGATGTGCTCTATGACTAGAGAGTCTACATCTAAACCCTGGGAAGAGAGCGGGAACACAATCAGGTGACATCTTAACACTGTCACTGGAAAATTAAGTCCCTGCCTTAATAAAATCATTTTTGAAGGCAATCTGTAAACGTTTAAATAGCGTATTTGTTCAAGCAGTTGTTTTCACCTTTACTCTAAGTGTCCTTCCTTAAATGCAAGGTAACTACCAAAACTCAGTGCTAAGTGCGCATTAAAGAGAAGTGAAGTTCCAGGACCTGGCACTGTCAATTTCCAAGCCTTGACAATAGACAAAATTTTGTCAGCATGGCTCAGCAGCTATAGGGTTACAGCCAAAAAAGAAACCTATGTTAATTTTAGTTCTGGCTCAGGTGGGTTTAATGAATAATGCCCCAAATGGATAAACCTGTTTTGTTGACTACATCAGTTTTAACTTCTAAGTGAAATTTAACATGTCTCTCCATTAAGAACGTAGGCAACAAACCACATTATTCATTACTAAGGCAACCGCTTTGGTAACTATATTTATTCCAATGCAACAGTGTTTTATTATTTGTATAATAGATTTGAACAGCACCATTAATTGAGCCACCATCCAAGTTGGAGATATATATATATATAGATGTTAATGCTTTGGGTACCTTAAGTTCAGCATTACTCTCTGCATTTTTAAGCATGTGCAGTAAAAATTCTGCACTCTTTTTGGGCCACCGACCCTGCGTCCAACCCCACTGTTTGGCCTGAAAGAAAACAAAGACAAGCTATTAGTCATGTCCCCCGATTTAAATCAAATGTTACCATCAAGATGACTTTTATTCAACATCAAGGTTGCTCAGAACATGTTTTTTTTTCATGGTTAATCCAAAGGTGTCCTAAGATCGTCATCACAGCAACCAGAAACAGCCTGATAAAAGACAGATCTTAGCCATTCGTATCCCATCCAATTACTTTCCCTCACAATTTGTCTTTTCAAATAGCAACCATTCATTCTCACCTGGGCACACCTCCCAACGCCACCATTGTAACGACGGAAGGGCACACATTGTTTTTGTAATGTGACATCCTTTAGATACTTGGTGGCTTTTCGGATATGCATACCCTTGATGGCCTGGGCAGTTTCACGAGTGTTCTAAGTATAAATAATATAAACTAGAGTTAACCATGTTAAAGGATCACAATTTTAAGGTAAACACGCAATTCTCCAATTTTCAAGATGTCAACATATACCAATAGCGAAAACCTTTCCACTTTTGGAAGGTATGTTGAATACAATGAGACAATATCTGTGATTAAGAGCCAAAGAGGCTTGGTTTAAAGCTAGGGAAACCTCTGTTCACGCCTATGTTTTAATTCCATCATCTTGTAACTACAGTTACTTGCCTTATAACTTAAAACTGTATATACCAGGTTCTCAAGTAGTTCTCTGGTAGTTTTTACCTAAATCTATATATACTAAATCAAAGTGCTCGTTATACACCAATGATCAATATCTAGAAAATGGCTGCTCAGCAATGATTAATTTTCACGGTAAATCTAAAGGTGTCCTAAAAACATACTGCTGTAGCAACCTCTTCAGCACGGTAAAAAAACAAAAACAAAAACCCCGAAAAACGCAACACACAAAACGACTTTTAGAGCATAACGATGATTCACATACCTTAAAATGAACCCGTAGATTCGAACCTCTCGATTTACATGCTAAAAAACAGAGAACACTTTTGTTTATTTTGAGTCTCTTATTGTTTCTTACCCCCACATAAGAAAAACATGCATTTCTGGTTCACTTACATTTTGTGGGGTTCTCCGGATCAAGAGAATAGCGAACCATTTTGAGAGGTCACCTGCAAGGGAGCAGAGTTAATTCTGTTAATACATAATTACAGCAACTCACACCATCTAAATTTGTATTGAACGCGATCCATAGCTGCTCAGAGAGTCTTCGTTTTCACGGTTAATCCAAAGGTGTCCTAAGAAACGCCATCATCGCAGCCATCTACTCCATCCAGTGCGCTGTCCCTTTGCGCCCACCCGTGAGGACAGCAGCGCTGACACCAGACTAGTGACACGGGCCTCACAGCCCCGTTGCTCTTTGGAATACAGCAGGTGTCCGTTCTACTCGGAACCCTCCAGGTGTAACAAGACGCGGCGCACTGGCGTGGCACAGCTCAGCGACACCCCGCTACGTGCTCCTCTCCCCAGACACCCCCTTGACTCACACAGCTGCACAAGGCAGGCCGTCTTTCCACACTTTGGGGCTCTCACCAACGGTGCAACGCTGGCGAATGTGAGACACTCATCTTTCAAACGAGTCAAGGCCTCGACCCGACATCACTCCCCCTGGACTTGCTCTCGTCGCTGCCCCACGCGTTCTGCGTATTCGACCCCCACTCA
Organism: Hipposideros armiger; assembly: GCF_001890085.2. Lineage (NCBI taxonomy): Eukaryota > Metazoa > Chordata > Mammalia > Chiroptera > Hipposideridae > Hipposideros > Hipposideros armiger. The sequence continues at coordinate 2,976,009 of NW_017731536.1, forward strand.
CCGCGAGACACTGGGTCTCCAAAGTAAGCGGTGGGACCGACCAGCGGCGGCCCGCACCCCCGAAGCCCCCATTCCCGCCCATCGTGCCCCTCTTCGGGCCGCAAAGGCCGCACGGGCCCGGGGCGCCAAGTCGGGAGTTCCGACAAGTCCCCCCCGTACAGAGGAACACTGCCTTCAGCGAGGAATCGGTAACCGCAATAGTTCTCCTCCCGAGAGCCTCGAGATCAGCGCCCCAGTGGCCAGGATGGCGACGATGACCGGAGGATTCTACACTCGGGGAGAGACACCAAAGAACCACTTACCTCAGGCCGCTTTCGGGAAGAGGAAGAGCGGGGGCTCCTGGGAGAATTCAGGACATCTCGACCTCTCGCGAGATTTTCGGCCGAAGAAACGGGATTTGAAAAGGGGAAATGGGCGGAGAAAGAAGGGAGTGTAGAATATGTTTTAGAAGATCTGAAAACGAATAGCTGACTTAGGGACTATCTCAAAATTCTCCTTTTTAAAAATTTCTATTTATTTATTTTTTAATTGGGGAACAGTGTGCTTTTCCAGGACCCATCAGCTCCAAGTCAAGCAGTTGTCTCCAATCTAGTTGTGGAGGGCACAGCTCTGTGGCCCATGTGGGAATCAAACCGGCAATTTTGGTATTATGAGCCTGCACTCTAACCACCTCAGCTAACCTGCTGCCCCAAAATTCTCCTTTGTTTGTATCCAGAAATATAGTTAGAAATTTTAAATATCAATCAATTAAAAACAGGTATGTAGTTCTAGGACAGTATCACATATTATTAGATATAGAGAAGACAGTTATTCGGCAACATTCATTAGGTTTGATTATGTGACCATGTATCCCTGAGAGTGATTTGTAAACGGACAATTAAGATATAAAGGACAGGATATAATTATCGATAATCAAAAAAGTCTCAGGATAAGAATATCACCCAATCAATTGTACTGCAACCTGTGTAGGGTCTGGGTCAGAAGCGTAATCTTATTCCTAGTGCCCCTTTTTGATCTTCATCTGGTGGAAAAAATTCCTTGGGCATTTGCTTCCCTTTCATTGTTTAAGTCATTGGGGGTGTAGCACTTAGCTTTAGGTTTTCTGTTTCATGGCACTATTACTCTAGGCAGATTCAAACTCCAAGTGAATGGACTCTGGACAACGTTCTACACACTTGATTCCTTGACCTCTGCTCTGGAGACTTCAGTCCCAGGTCCTCTCCTGGACTTCCATTCCCAAATGATGGATTTCACGGTTTTTCCTCAGTAATTACCATCCTTTACATCTTCCAACCACAGGCTGAGAACTCCCAAATTATCCTCTCCACTCCACATTTCTTCCTGAGCTAGCCCCAGGTATGAAACAGCTCCTGGGACATCTTTTTGGCAGTCCCCGCAAATATTTGAAACCTGAAGTGCCCTTAAACAGAATTAATCTTCTTCCCCAGTTTCTTCTTTTCTGTTGAATAGTGATAATAATAGTAATAATAGTAATAATAATAACAATAATAATAAAACAACAGCCAATGCTTTAAAAAGCTTACTAAGTTCCAGGCACTATTTCTGTGCTTTTAAATGCATTTCCTTAATTAACCCTTAGGACAACTGTAGAAAGAGATATTACTATTATTTCCATTCTATAAATGAAGTTGAGACACAGAGAAATGAAGGAGCTTTCCCCAAAGTCCCACAGCTCAAAAGTGACATCTTGAAGCAAAGGCAAGCCCCAGTGACCAGTGCGTCGGCCCGTAGCTGTTCTGTACACCTAAATTCTTAAACAAGAAAGCTAGAAGACAATTTCTCCTTTTCTTGTCTTGGCACACACAAGTACTTAACAAAATCTAGATTACTGCTAGAGTCTTCTAGCATTTGTTTTTTCCACACTTTAATATATTCTCCATATTCCTGACAGAATCATTTTTCTAAAACAGGTGCCAAAATGACCATGTTCTCTTTCAGGTCCCCCCCTTTTTTTTTCCCCCTGTGGTTCCTGTTCCAAATTCCTGGGGATGACTTATGAGCCCTCTGTGATCTGGCCTGTGCCTTCCTCATTCCTTATCCTTTCTTTGTCCTTCCCCTGTACACTCCAGGCACATTCGCTCTTATTTTAGGGAGAGATCAAATCTGTGGTTAAATGATAGACATGATACCACGTTTGATTTTGTGTCGGCTAGCTTTGGATTTGACTAGAAAGATTCAAGCCTTTTAGGATTATTTCTTTTTGAGGGGGATGGTTTATCTTTTAGAGCCTCAGTGATTTTCCTATAAAATTTAAAGAAACTCTTCAAATTGGATTTGAGATGCATACATAGATAAGATATATTTATATATCTCTCTGTATATTTCCTTCAATCTGTTTTTTTAAATTTTAAATTGTATTTATTCTGCGGAAATCTTAATTATTAAAACCATAAGGAAATACAAATAGGTATAATCCTTAACAATCAATTTATGTATTCATTCATCCATTTAACAAATATTTTTATTGAACACTTATTGTATGCCTGCCTTTGTGCTAGGTGCTGAGCTATGACAGGTACAAAAAGAATCCCTAACTGCAAGTCTTGGGGTGAGGGTAGGGATGGAAGGAAGGATAAGGAACTAGGAGATGAACAATTAGAACACGGTGTGAAACTGCTAAAGTAGGATGAGTGTTGAGGACCTTATTAATAGCACTTAGGGTGGGAAAGCCTTCCCTAAGTGGATGGCGTGACAGCTGCACCATGCATGACCAGGGGTTAGCTGGCCACAGCAATATCGGGGGGAATGATTATTGTTTCCATTGGGAAAATTGTTCAGGTTACTTTGGGGTGTGATTGGGGAGAGATAAGGGGGAGATCTTGAAGAATCCTATTTGTCTGCCCACTATTTAGGTTGATCTGAAAGTCAATGAGGGACTTTTGAAAGCATTTAAACCCTTGGGGGATGGGTGAGGTGACTTGATCAGATTCACTTTTAAAAGGATCACTCTGCAGGGAGACATTTGGGATGACATAGGGGCAAGACCAGAGGCTGGCAAAAGATGGTGGTGGCCTGAACTGATCTGATTTGGTTCAGGGTTTTTTTGGAAAAGGGAATTGAGAGTGTTGGATGTATCGAAGAGATGTTAATAAAAGTCACAGGATTTCGTGATTGTAAGCTCTAAAAGTTGGTAGCTTTGAAACCCAGCCAACCCTTTCTGGACATCTCTTACTTGGTTGTGCTGCCAGCATCTCCTCATTGAGCCTTGTAGCACAGTCTTCTCCTATCTCTTAGTGTAACAAAGGAAAACCAGCTTTATAGATGACACCTCCCAGAGGGATTCTGTATTGAATTGAAAGGAGAAGCATGAATCATTCTAGGAAGAATTTCATTCATAAGCAGTTGGGGAAGTGTTTTCGAGGAGTGATAGGGTTTGGAGTTGGGCCAGAAGAGGATTTTTCCTGCCAACCTCAGAGGACGCCAGAGTTCTGAGCAGAATAAGGCCTTTTGAGTAATAGCGGGGTAATTTTTGCTTTCTCAAAAATGTTTTATTTCTATGTTTTTAAATTCTCATTCTTTTTTTTTATGTTTTGTGTTAGAAAGGGTTTCTCCACTACAATAATTTTTTTTTAAGTCTCCCATTTTTGGAAGTACCTTATGGTTTTACTTTTCACGTTTAAATATGCTATCCATCTGTTGTAAAACCTGAGATATGGATCCAACTTTATATTTTTCTCATGGCTACCCCAATGTCACAAAAATTTGCTCAATAATCTTTTTTCCCCTACAGATTTAAAATGCCATCTTTATCCTATGTGAATAAGGGAAGATTTTAAAAGATGGGACATGCTAGAGAATATTTGCACAGCTGTGAGACCTCCAGTTGAGAGAGAGAAATTGACTCTGCAAGAAACAAGGTATAGTAATAGGAGCTGAGTCCTTGAAAAGGAGAGAGGAAGTGGAGCCAGGGCATAAGTGAGGAGGCTGTCCTTAGAGCAAGGCTGGGGCACATCATCCACAATAACAGGAGAGGCCCTGGAGATGGTGGAGTGGGTACAGGTAGTTTGGTAGATATGGTCATAGGAAGGTGACAGGAAGAAACACACTTGATGTTAAATAGCACTTACTGCGAGCCAGGCACAGTTTTAAGCATTTCACATGGGTTTTTCTCATTGAGAAAACTTTGAGGATCTTAAAGACCCTGTGAGGTAGGTGTCCTTACAGTTCACATTCTCTTAAACCAGAAGAGAGCTTTTGGAGAAAAGCAATTAACTGAACATCTCAGTGAGCATGTACCCTACGCATGTGGGCCCCAGAGTCAGAGACTGTGAGGGTTCTAGGGTCAAACTGGGGAGTGGATAATAATACAATCAGGAGAGAATGTGATACTGGTGGTGGGAATGGAAATGAGTAGAGCCTCTAAGACGAGAAACTGGCAATACAAGGTGGTGGAATTTTTTTTTTAAAGATTTTATTAGGGAATTGGGGGAGGGGAACAGACAAGTTGCTGTCCTCTTGTTTTTCAGTCAGGTTGTGGAGGTTGTCGCTTCACTGGCCCATGTTGGTATTATCATTGCGCTCTTCCTGGGTGAGGCAGTCGCTCACTGGCCATTGGATGGCTGCTCACTACGGCTCACGGCAGCTCATGAAACCTCATGCCAGCTGCCAGCCAGCTCCACTGCAGCCTACGCTGTCGCCAGCGACTCACAGCAGCCCAGCTCCAGGTTGAGCTGTTGTTCAGCATCTTAGCTGTGGAGGGCAGTGTCACTGGCCCTCATATGTGGGATCCGATCTGGGGCCCTCTGGCGTCCCAAGCCAGCTCTTAACCATCACGCCACTCGGCCGGCCCTTATACAAAATAATTTTACTGTTGTAACAGTGAACAACACACGTTACTAAAATCACTGATGTACTTACAAAGATAGTGTTGAGCAAAAGCATCACACATAAAAGAGTACGATTGTATTTACAAGATTTTATTTGTATAAAAGACAAAAACAAATCTTTTCTGTAAGATGTCAGGATAGGAGGGGGACAGGATGACTGGAAGAAGGTGCAAGGTGGTTTCTGGGTGCTGTGAATGTTCTGTTTCTTAATCTGGATGCTGGTTACACAGTTTCTTGCCTGTATGCTGTTCCAGTTTGTGAAAATGCATAGAGTTGCACATGTATATGTGTCCTTTTCTCTATATACGTTATGTAGTATTTTTTAGTATTATTCTTTATTTGTGTGAGGTTTCAATACTTTTAAGTAATAGTGTGTGTTTTAGTTTGCTATGGCTGCCAGGCTGGGTGGCTTAAACAACAGAATTCATACAATTTCTCTCCTTTCTTTCTTTCTTTCTCTCTCTCTCTCTCTCTCTCTCTCTCTCTCTCTCTCTCTCTCTTTTTCTTTCTTTCTTTCTTTCCTTCTTGTCATTCACTCATGAATCCATTTGACCAAGAAGCTGTGGGGAGGAAGGGAACAAATTTTTCTCTTTTGGCTGGTTTAATAATCAAATAGACATGAAACAAATTAGCAGGAGAAAATAACCAAATTTAATACATGCATATGTATGGGAACCCTGCATACATGGGAGACCCCACATGCATGAGAGATTCAGAGATAGAAAGTGAACATGGGTATATAAGACATTCTGAGCTAAGGGTGAGGTAATGCACCTTGGGGCTTCAGTAGGTCGCTGCAGGAAGAGTACATGTTCAGTAATTATTAGTTAGCCCTGCCACATAGATAGCAAAAACTCATTTCTTAGGATAACTCTTAGCATGGGCCAGCCTCTTAATTTAGATTCTTCTAGATAGTTAAAGGAGTTTCTCTTGAGCCAGTGGGGCCTTTAACTCAAAATAATCCACATACCATGTGGCACATCTTGAGATGGCTCGTTCTGAACCCCTACAAAGCCATTACATGTTCAGGGTGGGATATGCATTGTCCCAATATAATAAATGCCAACGGGCAGTCTTCTGTCTAATTAGGTAGATAGAAAGACACAGACACATTTCACAAAGAAGTAAAAACAATGCAAGCAATGTCATAAAACAACATGGAACTCATGCCCCAAAGGATTGTAGATCTTAAGCAGTGTAGTGTTGGTGACTGCACGCTATAGTATAATGGAAGTCTGGGGGCGTAGAAGGGATAATATGCCAATACTGGTTGAATAAGGCTACATTAGCCTTTAAGGGTTTGGCTGACCATGTACTGGATTAGACTGGGGGAAGGGGAATGGATTGACATACATTATAACAGGTGTTGTGGCTGGATGCCTTAACATCTGCTAGTTCATGGAACCTTATGCCTGGATGGGGTAGGTGTTGTGTCGCAGGTTGGCCTCCCCAGGAAGCAGAGTCTGAGACAGAAATTAAGAAGGGCTCCTGGATTCAATACTGTGGAAAGGAGGGTAAGAAAGCAGGATTGATCAGAGGCCAAATCAGGCTGTGATGCAGTCCCATTCAAGGCTTCAGCCAGGATTGTACCCCTACCCCAGGGGCACTCTGGGACTGGATGTTCTTTCAGAGTTGTCCCAAGTTAGGTGAGGAAGCTAGGCCTTTATACCCCTCATTAATTAGTCACTGGATGTGGGCTGTCCCAGGAAGTAGGTGTGATCTTGGGTGAGGCAGTTTTCTTCAGCCGGTACTCAAAGACAACTGGACAGCTAAGGGCTGACAGCACTCCTAACAGATGGAGAATAAGTTCTTCAATCCTGAATAAGGATCTAGAATGCACATCCCAGGGTCTACCACAGGAGGCGTTATTGTTTCCTTTTACAGATAAAAATACCAAGGTTCAAAGGACGAAGGCCAGGATTAGATCTACCCTCAATGCCTGCGTTCTTTCCCACCAACTTAGCTACCAGTTCTGCACCTTCCTGCCTTTCTGTCTGCTTACCGTGACCTCCCTGTTTCCTGGTGACCCTAGCGCTATTATGGCTAGCCTCCCCTCCCCATCCTACCTTGGGACAGTCCATCTCTTGATTGGCTGTGAAGCTTCACTCCAGCTTTTGCAGTACTCTCCAGGGCCTGGTCCACAATCCCACTTTCTCGGCTCACTGCTGCCTGCGCTCCTTAAGATGGACTTAAGGAAAGTAGGGTTGAGGAGGATTATTCTAGCCAGGAGGTGCTGGGTGGATTGATGAGGGCAGGAACCTGGGGTTGGATTGTAACAGAGCACCAGAAAAACTTTAGCAGATACTCATGTGTGAGGTAATGAGAGTTGGACAAGGGGGAAGAATGTGGGAATGGACTAGCAAATGCCTTTGGGCTTCTCAAACACGATTGAAATACAGCTCCTTTGAGACCTCCTTAATAATGAGCAGCTGGGACTTCCTTTACCATGTGGATCTCCAGGGAGCAGCAGGACACAACAAATCCTTAGCCTTTTGAAGTAGTGGCCATTCTCTTCCCTGACCTGATACAGGCAGATGTCAAGTGTGCCCTGCAGGAGCTTGACAGTTTGTCCAAACAACTGTTTTAGTTAAGGCTATAAATCTCTTAGGAAAAGGCTTGTCTGCCTGGCTGTTCCATCAGTTGGCCCATATGGATGGGTCTGCTCATCTTCTCAGAAAGAAATGTCTTTGGGGACTTTTCAGATGAGTGAATATTCCATGTTCTGTCTTTCAGCATTACCACCCATCCCTGCCCCTTCATATCATATTCTTCAGAGGGTTGGCTCATGGGCCTCCAGGGCTGCCAGAGGAGGAAAGGCTTAATCCCTTGGCAGAGATTTACTCGGCTCTCCTGAGTCCGAGCCTCCCACACAGTCTTGTTTGAGCTTCCCTTAGACACTGGCCTTCGTTGCCAGGAAAGGGGGATTCTTTTTCATGACAGTAAGGAAAATAATCCGTTATTCATGGGATGGAGCCCTTTTCTTTGCCTCTCAGGACGGCGTGCTGCTGCCCTTCCTGTCTTTCTGTTCTGCCTGTTCCATCTTCCCTGTGCCTTCCAGAGCTAGCTAGCACTGGGGTGGAGGGGGTCACATAGAGGGATATTGGCGTCCGGTAACTGGGTGTGGAATTCCTGCTTCCCAGCTGGGTGTCTCTGTGCAAGTCATTTCATTTCACTGAGCTTTGCTCCTCAATTTTGAAAGGAAGGTAACAATACCAATTGTATTGGGTTGCTGGGAAAGTTATAAGAGAAAGTTAAAAGACATAGTAAATAGCACAAAATAGATATTCAGTGTATATTGGCTCATTCCTCCTTTCTCCCTCCTTCTCCTTAGAATTTATTCATGAATGTCACCTACTCTGATTCTTTTCCCAAAGCAGGGGTTTCCTTTATGACATCTTGCACGGGTTTTACCCTCTGGGAGTCTCCTCTAGATTTCTGATGTCTGTGCTCTGCTCTGTGCTCCATGGACCTGAGACTACAGACTATCACCCAGGCCTCCCTGCCAGCTGACTTCCGGTCGGGTGCCATCAATGATGAGCATGAGCAGGGGTTGGGAGGTCAGGGGGAGAGGTTGCGCTATTTTGTCCCAGCTCCCTTGCTGCCTTGGCACCAAGTTCTGGGGTGGCTGCATCTCTCCAAGACCATGGCCCCTTCCAGATTGCCCCACCTCCCAAACCTGGGTCTCCCTTGGCTCTGTTACCGTACCTGCTTGTCCTGTCAGTCCTGGGTGTGGAAACGTCTTTCTGTTGTGGCTAGTCTCTGGATGCCTCCATGGCCTTTGATAATGCCCTTACTTTGCCCACATATCTCTCGAGTCCTTTCAAGCCTCTTCTGGTGAACTCTCTGCATGGAATTGTTTCCTGCTGGCATCCAAACAGGAGGTTATCTGCCCTCTATTTTAATACTTCCAGGAGCAGGGCTCAATATTTACCATTTTCAGTCCTATGTTTAAAATAATGACATGCTTGAGACTGGAACTAATTTTAGGGTGCATCTATCGTGTGTTAAATGCTATGTACACTTTGTCACACTTATTTCCCGCAAAGAGTTTGCGAGGAAGGTTTGTACTTCTCACATTTCACAGAGGATGCACTTGAGACTCAGGGAAGTTCCGTAACTTAACCTGGATCCTACAGCTTATAGATAGCACAGGGCACGTTTGGTGCAGAGCTATGTTGGCCTGACTCCAACATTTGCTCTCTTTCCATTACACCTGCCTGTCGTGGAGGAGAATTCCAGAGAGGGGAAACTGGAACTATGGGGAAATTTGCCTTGGATTTCACAGTTTTGCCAAGGGCTAGCCTGGAAAGAAATCCAATGTTCACAAAAGCCTTTTGAAGGACACGTTCCAAAGGTTCCTGTTGAGTGACACCAATGGGCCACTAGATGGCACCAACTAAGCGTTGGGTAAATTTATTTATTTTTTGCCATCGCTTTTGTGGGCAAAAGCTGTGTGTACCAAGTTCTGTTTACCTTGACACGTATAAGGAGTATACAAGGTGATATGACTGACTTTGATCTAATGAACTACATATTTCCTCCCAACTGGGCTGATTTTTAAGCTTTACAAAGATGAGGTTGCGTATACACAGGGTTTGGGGTGGGGTGGGGGGAGTGAGGAGACTGAGAATGATGAAAGCTCAGCCCCATGGAAACTGGGGCGTTGTAGGTGCAAACAATACCCAACCTATAATACCAAACCAAGTAAAACTCATTCAAAGACCTTGAGGACCTTAGAGCTGGAAGGGTCTGATAAGGTTGACAAGAAAAGAAATTCTGAAATGTTCTAAATTATGTAAATCCATAAACCAAGCTCCAGCTAACATAATGCCTATTCAACAGATTGAACTAGCCACCTATACCTTTCCAGAAGAAGAATATGTTTTAAAAAATTATTGTCAGTGGTAAGCTGATTTCTTTCCCTCTCTCTCTCTCTCTCTCTCTCTCGTTGCCCGCTATTGGCCTACGACACCTTATCACCTCATATACTTCTTATATTTCCTCCCTCTGTGGGATATGACGTCTTAAGAATAAGCCTTCCTAGCAATGTGGGACAATGCCCTGAACATAAAAGGGCCACCTGAGCAGTAATTAAAATCATACAGACGTTCAGCAGTGATGTTTTATTTGAAAGGTCTGGATGAAAAGGGGAAAATGACAGGAAAAAAAATTCTGAGGTGTTCTAAATTAAAATTACAGTGGCTGGGGAGTGAGAGAAAGAGACAGAACAGGTCTCCTGTTAATAATAGCTGTGGACCAGCTCTGACAAAAGACACTACTCACATTCCTGTATATCTGTTGGAATTTAGGGTTAATTTCCAGGTGGCTATTTCCAGGATTATCCAAAAGAGAGAATAGCCAGGCGCCATCGAACCCCAGGATGGCATCTAATTCTGGGGCTTTCTAATTGAGCTTTCTGGACTCTGCTGTGCCTATGCCAGAACCAGCCCCACGTCACCTTCTTCTGTCCTCTTTGTCAGTAGCTAATGTAAATCCTTTCAGAAGGGCTTGAATCTTTCTCCTCCCCACTTGATGTATTTAAAATGCTTGCAGAGGGGCTGGCTGAGTGGCTCAGTTGGTTAAGAGCTCGCTCAAAGGTTTGAGCTCTGAGTAACAGCGGTTTGACTCTGGCCCGAGCTGAGCTGCCAACAGGTAGCAGGATGGCTCAGCTAAAAAAATAAAATAAAATAAAATGCTTGCAGAACTCCTGGAAGTTGGACATAGTGTCTTCCCTACCTAGCCATGCTCCCCAAGACGGGTCTTCTTTGTTTGCTAACAGTGGCCCAATAAATGCTTTCTTTTAAAAAGACTTTCAGCTACAGAAGTTCAATTTTTGTTTTGTTTTTGTTTAACTAATAAGGTCTTTGAGCCCAATGCTCTCATTATTCAGATGAAGAAACATACTTCTATTGCTTTCTGTGCATGTGATCCCCAACTTACCCAATTGCTCTAATGAAAAATATTAGCCTCGGGCCGGCCGAGTGATGCGATGGTTAAGAACTGGTTTGGGACGCCAGAGGGCCCCGGTTCGGATCCCACATATGAGGGCCAGTGACACTGCCCTCTGCAGCTAAGATGCTGAACAACAGCTCAAC
>NW_017731536.1:2995986-3010077 GCF_001890085.2 Hipposideros armiger
TTACTCCTTCTTTCATTCTATAAAAATTTATTATGTGCCTATTGTGTTTCAATATGTAAATAGGCGCATAAAATTTAGTTCCCACCATCAAGAAACTCCCATCCTAGCCAAAGACAGGCATAGTAATAATTGGAGGAAGTGGTAGAATTTAAGTGCTGGGAGAGTCAGAGGCAGAGCAATGAATTCAGGGGTGAGATGAGATGAGATGAGGTGGGAGATAAGAAAGTCTTTAGGAAAGAAAGAATTTTTAAGCTGAAACTTGAAGTATGAAATAAGGTTTTTCTACAACCTTTCTACTTTTTCAAACACCTATTAAAATAATTTGGTTTTTCTGCACCTTTGATGTATAAATGTGGTGAGTCATAGATTTCCTTGTATTGAACCATGCTTACATTTCTAGGTTGAATATACCTTGATCGGTCATGATATATTGTCTTTTTAATGCACTGTTGAGTTTTTGTTTGTTTGTTTTTAAAATTTTGGGGGGGGGGTGGAATTGGGGAAGGGGAACAGCCAAGTTGTTGTCCTTCAATCTTAGTTGTGGAGAGCACAGCAAGCTCAGCTCCAAGTCCAGTCACCATCCGTCCGCCTGTGGGCAGCTCGTGTCTGCTCAGCTCAAGGTGCCATGTTCAATCTTAGTTGTGGGTGGGTGTAGTTCACCATCCCATGTGGGAGTCAAACCAGCAACCTTGTTTTTAGGAGCATGTGCTTTCACCAGCTGAGCCATCCTGCCACCTGTTGGCAGCTCAGTGGCAGCTCAGCTCAGGTGCAGCTCACTGGGCAATGTGGGAATTGAACATCGACCCTGTTGCCTGTTGCTCAGAGCTCACGCTCTTAACACACTGAGCCACTTGGCTGGCCCCGCTGTTGAGGTTTGTTTGCTAATATTTTCCTTAAAATATTTGAAATGAGTTAAGTTTATCATTTTCTTTTTGCATTTCAGTCTTTGTCAGATTTGGTATCAGTGTTATTCTGACTTTGTAGAAAGAATTTGGAAGCTTTCATTCTTTGTCTGGCTCTGAAAAAGTTTAAATAGTTTCCAGAATTTATTTCATGCATTTATTATGCCCTGGTACCGGGAATACAGCAATGATCAAAATACACAAAAGTATCTTTCATCCTAGTAGGAAAAGGCAGATTGTTAACAAACAAGTAGTTAAGATTTATAATATGTCAGATGTGTAAGTGTTATAGAGAAAAATACATCAGGGACAGGAGACAGGGAGCGCTGGGGTGAGGGTTGCAATTTTCAATTGGGCAGTCAGGGAAGCCTCCCAAATTAATGAGAGAGGTAAAGGGGAAGACTTGCAGAGCTTGTACATTACTATAAGGACTAATCTTTACTAGAAATGAATTGGAGAACTATTGGAGAGTTTATTTCAGGTGAAGCATGATGGTAGCTTGGACAGGGTGGGAGCAATGGAGGTGGTAAGTGGTATGCAGTGGTCTGATTCTGGATGAAACTAGATGGTGAAGCCACTGAGGTTTGTTGCATACTACGTATGGGACGAGGAAAAAAGGGAGAAGTCAAAGCTAATTTTAGTGTTTGGCCTGAGTGACTGGAAGAGTTAGTTTGCCATTTATTGAGATTGGGAAGTCTGAGGCCAGAGTTGATTTTGGGGAAAGCTCAGGGATTCAGTTTTGAGCATGGTACATTTGAGATGCCTTGAAGGGATCTAAGGCGATAAACATACCTGGACTTCAGAGATTCAGGCTGGAGATATACTGGGTTGTCAGAAAAGTCATGANCGAACTGCTGTTGCTCAGAGCTCAAACTCTTGAGCGAGCTCTTAACCAACTGAGCCACTCGGCCGGCCCTAACAGGAGTTTTTTGATAGCAACCCTCTACAGCTAAGATGATGAACAACGGCTCGACCTGGAGCTGGGCTACCGTGAGTGGCCGGCAGCCGGCGTGAGCTGCTGTGAGCTGCCATGAGCCACCGTGAGTGGCCATCCAATGGCCAGAGACCGACTGCCTCAGTCAGGAAAGAGTGCAATGATCACAATACCACCATGGGCCAGTGAAGCGACATCCTCAACTAGACTGAAGAACAAAAGGACAGCAACTTGTCTGTTCCTCTTCCCCGATTCCCCAATGCTGTTCCCTCCCCCAATTCCCCAATAAAATCTTAAAAAAAAAAAAGAAAAACCACTTGGCAACAAACGTCCTTACACATATGTTCTTGAAGCAGCCCTTTCCCTACAAAGTCCTGTGACTTCCCCAAGGCATCCTTCAGGTGAGCTCGACACATTTTTTCTGACATAGTCCCCATCTCTTCAGATCACACCTTGCCTCATTCGATCTTTCTGTGTAAAGTTACTGCCTCTCTGGCAGGCTCAAGCCCTCCCTCCAGTAAGAAGTTAATCTCCCTCTGGTTTCCTAACACTCCATCAATTGAACAGTGTCTGCCTGTGATTGGGTCTTTATCCCACACCAAACGTGCTTCCTCACATTCAGCCAGGCTAGCTAGCTCTTTGTTGAAGAGAGCCTGTATATTCTTCTAAGCTTATTTCAGAGGCAGCAGCATTCAGATTCAAATTTCTCCTGGCACTTGGCTGCAGTCAAAGTGACTGAGGAGAATAAATTGTCGTCAGACAGGCCACACAATCCTCTTGCCGGGCGGAGGGTTTTGTTGGCTGTAAATCCTGTCACCAGGCAGGCAGACATCCTCATTGCTGCCTGGCAGGTCTTGTGGGCATGGTGGTAGACAGCAAAGGTCGAAGGTCGGGCCTCCTTCAGGCCCTGGAGATAAGTCCTGGCACCCAAGGGTCTGCATAGTGTGATAAGAGAGGGGCAGCAGGAGCTGGCAGAGGTGGCAGAAATCAGACAGTCCAAACCTGCTTGTAACAGACGAGGACCTGGAACCAGCAAACCAGCCGGCTTTCTGAAAAACTGTTCTGGGCTGTACCCATCATCCCGGTGGTCCTACACCTTTTGGGGTCAACAAACCCCTTTGAGAGTCTCATGAAAGCTTGGGGTCTTCTTCCCAGAAAAATGAACACATGCAGAGACACATGATATTTTTGATACACGGTGTGTTTTGGTGAGGTGGGGGGTGGGGGAAGAGGTCTGCTGAGCTAAGAGTCAGTTAAGATGATGCCTATGAACCTTTGCCTCTCAACATGCTATACGAATGCCAGGCATTATTATTTTCTCCTCCAGGAGTGCTCAGACCCAAATGTTTCTCTACTAACCCGTCTTTAGCTGGACTGGCTTTAAAATCATTGTGTGTCTGGAAGGTGTTGGTTGCAAAATAAGGGCTGAGTATGGTACCCTTTTCTGAGAGGCGACTGGGATTTTTCTCAACTCACTGATCTGAAGTGCAGACATGCTTCAATTGACTGCAATTATTGAAAAGCTCCTTCTCCTCACGCTGGCTGGCGTTCGTCCAGTGTGAAGCAGCCGCATGGGAGGTTCTGACCTGGCCTTTCTCTGGCTGGTTCAGTCTGGACCCACTGCCCCTTTGAGAGTAGATCCAACAGAAATGGGACCAATGGGTGCCTGACGGGAAAGAATCTATTTCACCTCGGTGAGAAGGAACTTTATCTTTCTACTAAGCTTAAAATATAAGTAATATTATCTCTTCCCGCTTTACCAAAGTAAAATTTGATCATTTTAGGAAATACAGACAGACAAAAAGAAGAAAATAAGAATCACCAATATTAACACCCTCAGAGTGTTAATATTTTGTATTTTTGGTGTATGATCTCTCTCTCTCTCTCTGTCTCTCTGTCTCTATCGCTCTCTCACATACACACACACTCCCAAACACACACCATATACATTTTGCTCGATTGTTCTATTATGCCTCCTGCATTCGTTCTGATTATTTCTTTTAAAAAAAACTAAGAATTTTCCAACAACCAAAATGGCCCAGTAATGGAATTGGCTGCTTCAAAAACAGTGGGGCCCCAAGTCTGTACGTGTTTAAGCAGAGGTTTGACGTGGTTGCTGTAAAAGAGATTTCTGCAGTAAGTGAACAGTTAGACTAGAAGCTTGTTAAGGATTCCAAGTACCAGAGGCCTGGGAAAAATTTCCTCTGTTAGTTGCTAGAAATCTTGGGCAGGTGGCAACCGGCTCCCTCCCTTCCTGGGTCACCCTCCTTAGTAAGCACCACAGTGCCTGAGCCTGGTTCTCCCTGGAGGCCCTCTTAGGCCAGACAACATGAAATCAGCATTCTTCACTACTCTTCTGCCTGCATTGTTACCAGTCCNTGCCTCTTTGAATATTTGTTCCTGATGTGTGGTAGGAACTGCAGTAAGTCCTCACTTCACATCATTGATAGGTGCTATGACTTCAAGCGAAATGACATATAACGAAACCAATTTTACCGTAGGCTAATTGATATAAATAAGAGTGACGTTCACATGGCATCTCGTGAACTTTATAAAGAAATGATGTTGACTCACACTGAACTCACCTGGACAGTGGGAAGATCTACCCGAACCACCCACCCTCCATGGTAGCTGTAGGGATTAAATGATATAACAGAAGTTAAAGCAGGGTTCTTTCTTGACCCTTGTCTATCATCCATGCCCAGGCCAGAGCCTTTCGCGATAGTCCAGCCCACAGTGGCCTCTCTGCTCTGATTTGTCACTTACTTAGTCTTATACTGTTTCGCTAATTTCTGGTCTATTTATATGTGTGCTTTGTCTACTCTTCTTGTGCATAAGTTCGTTTTCTGCTCCTTTGAATTCTTTCAGTGCCTAGTGTCATGGCTTGATCATAACTGGGTTAGTCTGTATTTGTGGATTGGCTGCTTAATAGAAGCTGGGGTCCATAGAGGGAGACTTATTTTAAAGGGGACCACCCAATGCAAAGACCTGAGCTTTGAGATCATTTTATGTCCCCTTTCATGGTGGAATGAAGAATGAATAACACAGACAAAATGAATAATTCAGTGTGTCATGAGTTGGGAAGGGAGAAAAAAAGAGGGTATCTATACATGTCATTTTCAATCATCTTGACTTGAATTGCCTTGTCTTATTTGGTTAAACAATGAAAGCTGAGGGAAAATGTTCAAACTTATTACTTGGTTCCTTGTGGCTAAGTTACTGGCTAATTGACTGTCCTTTCCGCTCTGCAGAATTTGCTGGCCCTGGTGGCCATGACCGTAACTGAACTGAGGAGAATAGGATCAGAGCCGGGAGGGAACAGCAACTTGGCAACATCTTTATTCTTGCCTTGTTGGTGAAGGCTTGTTCACAAAGAGGACATGGAAGAGAAAAGACTTGGAGAGTAAGAGAGGAAAAAGAAAAGTCAGGCCGTGAGGAAGGGCCAGGAGGACACAGAGGAATTGATCAGTTAATGCACATCCCAAGTGTCCATGGGAGGACGGGCAGGGCTTGTCAGAGGATGGCAGGGGGCCAGCTAGATTTGCCTTCCTCCAAGCTCTGCCCCCAAAGGGAGATCAGTGGCCATGCCTTTCCCTTTCCCCAGCAAGCAACAAAGGTTCCCTCACCTCTGCCCTTGCTCAAGCCTGGGCTCAGAGCTTCCTTCCAGCCCTCAAGTCAGGGTTCTCCAGAGAAACAGAACCAACACTATGCACACACACACAGACAGACAGACAGACAGACAGACAGACAGACACACACACACACACACACACACTCACACACACACACACACACACACACTCACACACACACACACACACACACTCACACACACAGAGGGTGCCAAAAAATGTATATACATTTTAAGAAAGGAATAAACTATATGAAAATTGTAATAATAAATACTGATAACAAAAGATGAATACAAGTCATGTCTTACTTCTACAATTACAAGAGATGCTCAAAGTGGTTACCATCAGAGTCCAGATACTTCTGATTACAGTGAACTATTGCTTAAACATAGATAACATCTCTTAAAATGTGTACACATTCTTTTGGTACCTCCAGTATATGTGTGTGTGTGTGTGTGTTTGTGTGTGTGTGTGTGTGTGTGTGTGTGTAATTGAGGAACCAAGTGATAGAAATTAAAGTAGGAAAAAGTTGCAGTTTGAGTCCAAAGGCAGTCTGCTGGCAGAACTGACGCTTTGCAAGGGATTTCAGACTTTTCCCTCTTAGAGCCTTCACCTGATTGCATGAGGCCCACCCACATTATGGAGGGTAAGCTGCTTTATTCAGGATCTACTGATTTAAATGTTAATCTCATCGAAAAAATACCTTCAAAGAAATATTTAGAACAATGTTTGACCAAGTATCTGGGTACCTTGGTTTAGCCAAGTTGATACATAAAACTAACCAATGCACCTGGGAAGGAAAGGCAGAGCTGACTTTGGAGGGAGGGGAGTGGCAGAGTGGCTTCTCAAAACCCCCCTCTCCCCAACTTTCCTTTCTTAACATTATTTCTTTATATTTTCATATGGGAATATAGGCACATAATAAACAATTCAAAAAGCTTAGAAAGGTATATNTATATATATTCACTTATAGTTGACATTCAATATTATACAACATCAGCTTTAGGTGTACAGTGCAGTGATCAAGCTTCTTAGGTAAATTTCTTTAAACTACCCCAATCTGTGGTTAAACCCACTATTTCACCTGCTGCGTGCCTATATGTATGCAGCAAAAAACCCCAAAAACATATACAACCATGCATAAACTGCATGTATGAATTTGCCTAAAAATCTCTTTATTAAGGAGAATTATTAAGCTCCTTTTAGATGTCTTCTAAGTGGAAGCATTCAAGGAACTGGAGTTTGTGATTTGCAGAGGAAGGGAAATATAAAAAAACAACCACCAAAAACCAAAGCAAGCCTATGTATACCTTCAGCATAGGAGAGCTGAGGTCATACTGCAAATGGAGATTTAAACTGAGGTTCAATTAACTTCCTCTATAGTTACGGTCCCTAGTCCAGTGCTTCCCAAACTGTGTTCCTGGAGATTCTGATTCCTTCACTAAACCCTTTGTGAAGTGAGAGTTCTGCGGTCAAATCGATTTAGCAAAAGCTGATTACTTTGTCCCCTTCTTGGAGATTCATGACACACTTCATTGATGTAATCAATTAACAAATATTTCATGAGGTCTTTTTAGGTGCCAGGCTTTATGCCAGGTTCTGGGAGGAGATTAATGAGCAAAAAGAAACCCAGTTGCTGCTTTCATGGAGCTTATATTCTAACAAGGAGATGGACTCTAGTCAAATAGCCAAACAAATAATGTCTAATTACAGACACAGGTAAGTTCTGTACCAGAATGGAACATGCTTATAGGTGTGGACAAAAAAGGAGTTCTATGGAAAGTAACCTCACAGGGTGATCTGATCATAAATTCCTAATGGGGAGGTCATGGTGGGTAGTCATGCCCCAGGCGTACGACTTCTTTAGTAAAAGGTTTACCTTTGCCTTAAGCAAGCCCTGTCCATTGTTTCTGTGCATCTAGGTTAATACACCTTTGAAAATACTACCTTTCAAACCCTCCTAATATGGGACCACTCTTTTAGTGCAAACAGTTTTTCTTGGGAGCATTTGAGATTTTGCTCCCTAGCGTATGTCGTCTGTTTGGCTCAAATAAACCCTCGTAAAAATTCTCTATAAGTTTGGACATTTCTTGTGTCCTCATAGGAAACCTATTCCAGGGGTCAGGGAAAGTTTCCCCAAAGACAGGACCCAAGCAGATATCTGAAGTTGGATGAGTTAGCACTAACTAGATCAAAGGCCAAATCTCGGTGCTTGGATCAATAAAAATATAACGTGAGCCACACATGTAATTAAAAGTTCTCCAACAACCACATTACAAACAATAAAAGAAGACAAATGAACTTAATTTTAGCATTATATTTTACTTAACTCAGTATATCCAAAATTTTATTATTTCAACATTTAACCAACATAAAAAGTTATGAATGCAATATTTATTATATATATATATATTTTTTTCTAAGTCTTTGCAATCTGGTGTGCATTTTACACTCAGAGCACATCTCAATTCAGACTGGCTACATTTCAAGTGCTTGATAACCACAGCTAGCTCGTGGGGACTGTATTGGACAGCACAGTTAGAGGCACCAAAGACAAGGCCAATGAGGCAGGAAGGCAGAGAGAGAAGGGGAAGGTGGTGCAAGATGGGGTGGTGCCACCCACCTAGGGGTACTCAGCCCAGTGGTTTTATTCCTAGTAGTTGCTCAATAAACATCTGGTGATTAAGTTATCTTCTTAGTTGTAACCAATTGTCTCTGGCTCATTCATGCAGGAGAGGAACTCATTAAAATGATATTGGGTAGCAACCACAATTGTTGCAGGGCAGAAGAACCAGGCTTGGCAGATACACTCAGGAAGACTAATCTGGTGATGACCCCCGCACTACTGCCACAGAGAGCTTGAGCTGGCTGCCTCTGCCGCTGCTCCACTGGCAGAGTGGAGTGCTTCCATCCTCACTAGCTTCCAGTCCAGAGTTTGGTTGGCTGAGTTTAAATAAGGAATTCTATATAGCTGCAAGGGAGGCTAGAATGTTGTGTGTTTGCGTTTCAGCCTCTGTAGTGGAAAGCAGACTCCGCTCACAAAAGGGGGATTCATTCCTTTAACATAGGAAGGAGTCTTCAGATGCTGGGCAGCCAGAAAGAATGACCAGGTTTCTTTGCTAGGGTAGCCTGAGACCTTGACATTTTGACTGCTACACAAACAGAAGTTTCTCGTGAAACTCCCCAGGCAAGGACTTCACACAGGAGGCTCCCCAGAGCTCCTTGTGCTTCTTCTGGAAAGCATGATGAATAACAAGCAGTTGATGTTACACATGATTTTAATGCTGCGATTGTAATGTTATTATGTCCTTTGTAAAGTCTCACATGATATTTTCTTATTTATTTATTTATTTATTTATTTATTTATTTATTTATTTATTACTGGGGAATTGGGGGAAGGGGAACAGACAAGTTGCTGCCGTTTTGTTCTTCTGTCTAGTTGTGGAGGACGTTGCTTCACTGGCCCAAGTTGGCACCATCATTGCGCTCTTCCCAGGTGAGGCAGATCAGTCGCCGGCTTCTGGACGGCNATATATAATTTTATTTTTTATTTATTTTTTTTTGAGAATCACATATAGATGTCTTTGAAGGCATGAGAGTAGATGAGATTATCAAGGGAGTGATTTTATTTTTTAAATTTTTATTGGATAACAGTGTGTTTTTTCCAGGACCCATTAGCTCCAAGTCAAGTGGTTGTCCTTCAATCTAGCCATGGAAGGCGCAGCTCAAGCTCCAAATCCAGTTGCCGTCTAGTTGTGGGGGGGTGCAGCCTACCATCCCATGTGGGAATCGAACTGGCAACCTTGCTGCTCAGAGCTCACGCTCTAACCAACAGAGCCACCCGGCCGCCCAAGGGAGTGATTTTAGATAAACAAAAAGTAGAAGTTCATAGATGAACCCCAGGGTGAGGAGGAAAACCAAATGAGTGTTCAATGAGGAGGGAGTGACTAGTGTGTCTGGGTAAGAGCGGGGCTGAGAATGGGCCTGCTGTGTGGGGGGTCATTGGTGATCTTGATGGGAGGGGTTGTGGTGACGTGGTGGAGCTCCAGAGGGAACAGAAAAACAGGGACTGGAATCAGGAAGCACAGAGAACTCCTTAAAGAAATTTTACTGTGAAGGGTAGCAGAGAAATAAGGTGAGTCTGGAGAGGGACATGGAGTCAATGAAATCTGGTTTTTTGTTTGTTTGTTTGTTTTTGAAGCAGATATCATAGCGTTGTGTTTGTATGCTAATGGCAATGGTCCAATAGATAGGGAGAAATTGTTGGAGTGATGTCTGTGTGTGAAAGGGGGATGGAATCTGTCTGGTATGTAAATAGGTGGGGGAGGTACTTAGATGCACAGACAGTTAGTTCATCCTTAGTAACAGGAAGGGAGGCTGAGGACATGGACACAGATGCACATGGATGGAGGAGTATGACAGTGGGAGCCCATGGATGCTCTGTTCTGATTGATTTTATTTTCCCAGTCAAATAGGAAGTCAGGCCATCAGCTGAGCATGAGGATGGAGCGATGTTGGAGGTCTGAGGGGAGAGGAGAAGATGAGACAGGGTTGTGTAGAAGGAGTAGGAGGAGTAAATGGTTTAAGAAATATAGTTGATTGCTGGCAGAATTAAAGAGCCACTTGAGGGCACTGGACACTAATTTAATTTAGCNGGCCAGTGACACTGCCCTCTGCAGCTAAGATGCTGAACAACAGCTCAACCTGGAGCTGGGCTGCTGTGAGTCACTGGCGACAGTGTAGGCTGCAGTGGAGCTGGCTGGCAGCTGGCGTGAGCTTTCGTGAGCTGCCGTGAGCCGCAGTGAGCAGCCATCCAATGGCCAGTGAGCGACTGCCTCACCCGGGAAGAGCGCAATGATGGTGCCAACTTGGGCCAGTGACGCAACGTCCTCCACAACTAGATTGAAGAACAAAAAAGAAACTTTTCTTAGAAAGTTCCTATCCCAACTCTGCAGCTAAGGAGACTGACCAACCAGGGAAGAAAAAGCAGAGGCCTCATGCTGTCCAGTATTTCTTGGCAGGTCACACTCAATTCTTTCCTGTTCACATCAGCTGGGGTTGTAACAGCTTTCAGTTGTAGTGTATCCAAGCTGATCACAGGAAGGCAGAGAGTCCTCCATTTGGAAGCCCCAGCCCAATGAGATGAAGGAAACACCTCACCCCACTATTTACTGCCTCTAGCACAAACTCCTTGTCTCACTGATAATTCTTTAGTGTGTACCTGAA
Organism: Hipposideros armiger; assembly: GCF_001890085.2. NCBI lineage: Eukaryota > Metazoa > Chordata > Mammalia > Chiroptera > Hipposideridae > Hipposideros > Hipposideros armiger. The sequence continues at coordinate 3,006,681 of NW_017731536.1, forward strand.
ATCGTGCCAAACTTTATGAGTTCTGGGACACGGCGTGTAACTTCGCATAGATAATAAAGCTCCTTGTATTTATTTATTTATTTATTTTCCTGACTAGAATTACTATTACTTTCTCTATGAGTTTCTGACATAAAGTCAGATAGACCCAAGTGGAAGCTTTTATATCATAATATTAACCTGGCTGAATGGGTTTGGAGCTGGATTCCTCTGGGGGGCCAAGGGCCTATAGGTCAAAACTGTCCTTCCTAATCCTGGTTCAGCTAAAGCATGATTGATGCCTTGCTTGCTGCTGGTCATGCTCTCTCAGCAGAAGTGTAATTTGAGGAAAACTGTGTGTGTGTGTGTGTGTCCTATGGCGAATGGGAGCAGGCCCTTACTTTCTTGGCTTTTCTCCCACTGTACCAGCTAGCTAGGCTTGTTCCCTCTCTCTTTGTGCCTCTGGGCCTTTGTGCCTGTCCATGGCCTTTCCAGGAAAGCCTTGTCCATTTCTCTCATTTAGTGAACAAAGCACTAATGAGGGCGTTGGGAAATTTAGCTCCAGCCATGATTCTGGAATTGACCGACTGGGTAACATTGGTCAAAATACCCTGCCTCTTTGAATATTTGTTCCTGATGTGTGGTAGGAACTGCAGTAAGTCCTCACTTCACATCATTGATAGGTGCTATGACTTCAAGCGAAATGANTCGCTGGTGACTCACGGCAGCCCAGCTCCAGGTTGAGCTGTTGTTCAACATCTTAGCTGTGGAGGGCAGTGTCACTGGCCCTCATATGTGGGCTCCGAACCCGGGCCCTCTGGCATCCTAAGCCAGTTCTTAACCATCGTGCCACTCGGCTGGCCCTCACATGATATTTTAATATAGAGACACAGGAGGGCACTCTAACCAACCAGCAATAAAACCGAAATGGTTTCATAACCTTGGCAGTAAAAAAAAAAACAACCAAAAACGGATGTTGCTTTTGTTGAATCTGTTTTTTATCCCCAGCAAGATAACCAACTTTGCAGGAATACCTAGGTTCTGTAGGGGGTCTCATTAACCAACACACATCCTTCACACTGTCTTGTTAAGCTTCTGGGGACTATAGCTTTGAGCAACTCAGAACAGAGAAGGGGAATTTTGACTCCTAGGGACCCACTGCCTCAGCAGCAGATGAGATAGAGACATTGCACCTAAGGGCTTGTGTTTAGAGGTCAACTGGCCAAAGCAAACCTAGAGCAGAAGAGAGACCTGGTGAACAAGATTTCCTTCAAACCTGCAGACTGTCCTCATAACTCAGTTTCCCCACCTATAAACTGGAGATAATGTCGGACTATAGCTGTGTAGTTTGCCAGTAAAGGAGAGCAGGAGAGGGGCAGAAGCCACATATCTGGCGGTGCCCTTTACTATCCCACTGAGTTTTAGACTCAAAAAATAAAGCCAGCCTGCCTCTTGTTAATGAATTATAGCACAGGGGAGGGACAAAGCGTGCGCCACTGGCAGCTGGACTAACAAAAGTAGGAGGATAATTCGGACACAGGACCTGCTTCTCTGGACTGGTTTCCCCACACAGGTCTTCCAGGCTGGGGCGCCGACATCAGGCAGGAAGGAACGCGGAGCTGCTGGGGCGGTTTTCCTCCCCAGGCAGGAGTGGGACGGGTTCTCGGCGACGGCGGGGTTACTCGTGGCCAAAAGTGCAGTCTTGCAGAGCCAGCTCGGGGTGGCAGGAACGCGGGGCGATGGCGGTGCGCAACCCTGCGGCCGCACTTTCTACCTCTCCCACTGCCTCCGCGTCCCCAACGGTTGATGAGGCAGCCGCCCTCCAGTTCTCCCGGCCGCCGCCCTTCGGGAGCCGGGGGCTCAGCTCCGGCTTCCCTGCGCCAGACGCGGACTCCCGGACAGGCTCTCCGGCGCTCTCCACGCTCTCCACCCTCGGTCCTGGGGTCCAGCAGGCTGGGCGGGAGCCAGGACCCAAGACCCGAGGGAGGAGCAGGGACGCGGATCAATAAAGGGAAGGAGAGGAGGGGAAAATGATGAGAGCAAGAAGCTGCTTAATTCCACTCTACAGGTAGTTGGAAGCGTCTGCCGAGACTCGGCGCTGGTCACGCGTCCGAGACCTCCAAGTTCAGCTCACTGTTCTTTTGGGGCAGTGTCGCCTGGTATCCCTCCAGTACTCCACCCCACAAGGTAAGAGAGAGCTTACCACGTGGCAGGCGCCGCACTAGGCGCGCTGTACTATATGCATTATCTCCTAATTTCCTCCAACGCCCCTAAGTGGCAGGAACTGTTACCACGGGTATTGGGGACCAAGCAACCGCCTTGGAGAAGCTGAGTGGCTTGCTCCGAGTTTTGCAACTGGTGGCGGAGCGAAGACTCCGAGAAGTGTGTGTGTGTGATCCTGACGCCGCGGCCACAGTCCCCAGTCCCTCGGCTCTGCCCGGTTATTGTCCTATTACGCTTGTATGCACCTGCTGGGGGCCTCGCTGGGCGGGAGTGAAGGAAGAAGAGAAGGACTAAAGGGGGGCAATCAGGTGGCTCTCCTCATCCGGACCCTTGGACTGGGGTACAGAGAGATCATTCCGGGTGTGGGGGTGGCTTTGCACTTTGGAGAGGATAACCTCCCTTCCTCAGGGATCGTGTCCTCAGCGGGCACAGGGTATCGGGCAGTGTACCCCCTAGGGTGGCAGCGGAGAGAGAAGAATCTGGGGTCCGGGAGTGGGCACTAGGAGGAAGTGGGGAGCGAGGCCGTCTGCAGAGCCCGCGGAGCAGGTGGGGGCGAACGCAAGGCTGAGCGTGCGGAGCGTCCACGTGGTGGGTGTGAGGCGCTTTCATTCAAACTTTGGAGAGTCTAGGGTCTGGCGTCGGCGAAGGTGTGACCAATCAGAGTCCCCGGAGGGGAATAAATTATGCAAATCACCATCTGGCGATGGATCACATGACTCCGGTAGTTTAAAAAACCTACCTCTGGGAGTTTGCCGTGTGACAGTGGCGAGCGCTTACTTCTCCGGACGGCCTCACGCGGGAGGGCAGATCTGGTTCTGGTTCTCGTTCAAGCCTCTTCACACTCCCCCGCCCGGCCGCTCAACTTAGTTAAGTTTTCATTTTCCACCTTCCCCGCCTTCAGCTGTCCAAGGCCACCAATTTCTGGTCGAGAGAAGGTGCCTACTTAGGGTCTTACAGACTCGGACTGGTGGAAAACCCGAGAGCCCGAGAGGTGGTTTTTCTTTGTGGTTTTTTTTTTTTTTTTGTGAAGTCCTGTTTCGCTGAAGGGGGTGTGGCGGGAAGGATGAGAAACTCCGTTCTTCTACTCTGCCTCTGGCGCGTCTATTGTTGCTTTGCCGCGGGTGGCCCCGCACCCCTTGGTCCAGAGGGACCGCTGCAAGGTAACGTGCACTTATTTTTATTACACCCGTGTCCCCCA
>NW_017731536.1:3010142-3022356 GCF_001890085.2 Hipposideros armiger
CACCCACCCCCCGCAACTTCTTTTCTGTGCCGGGCCCCCTCTGTCTTGACGATCCTTCTTCAGTCCCTCCTCTTTCCCGTGCAATCCCTCCTTTCTCGCTGCGCTATCCATTTGCTCCTCCTAATCAGCTTTGCAGTTCGCGTGCTCCTCGGCACTTCTGACCAGGGCATCTCTAGCGCGGCATCCGAAAGGTCGCACGCTGGCGGGTGCGCTCGCCGGCTCGCTCTCACCCCACCCTCTTCCATTAGTTGGGTCCCTTAATCAGCGCTGTCCAATCAGCCCAGTTGGCTGCCAGCAGCTCTTCAACCTTGTCCTCAACTTTGAACCTGGAGGTTTGCGAGTCAAGGAGGTTGTTAGAAAGGGCTCTCTCACGTGGCGCCCCTCTTCCTTTGAATCTCGGGGTAGGTGTTTTGCAAGTTAAAGTGGCATTTGGTGAGTGACTTGTGCCCAGAAGCTGTTGGGTTTGTTCCCCGCAGCTTGCCAGCCTCCTCCTCCCCAACACTCTTTCGACCCCCCTTCCCCGCACCTGCTCTTTCTCTTCCTACCTCTCTCTTCACCTTCCTCCTTCTAGGTGCTAGCTCTTCTTTTTTTCTGAGTTCTGCATGGCCGTCTCTTCCACTGGAAGAAACCTGTCAGGTGGAGTGAGGGTAGGGTCACCCAGACTATTCTGCTGAGCTTGGGTCACATGCTGTCAGTCATGTCAGCATATCTATGAGTGAGAAGGTTAATTTGAATGAATGAATGAATGAGTGAATGAATGGGAAATCGCCTTACTTTACTTAGCTTGTCCCCAACTCTAGTGCTAAAAAATGTGACCTGTGGTAGGTGAAATCTCTAGTTCCTGTCCTGTAACATTCGAACGTCCCTTCCAGCTTCTGTGTTCTGTGGGCCATTTCATTCATTCAAAAATGTATTTCCTGCATGTCTGCTTAGTGCCAAGCACTCTTCTAGGAGCAGAGGAAGACCCTTGCCCTCATGGAGTTTACATTTTAGTGCTGGGAAGACAGGAATCTGATTAAAATATACAAATGGTGCTTAATGTCATGGAGAAAAATAAAGGAGGAAGGTATAGAGTGCTGGTGGGAGAAGGTGGTGCAGTTTTAATCTGTGGTCAAGCGTCCCTCCTTGAGAAGTTGACCACTGAGAGCGAGAAGGTGAAGGAGGTGAGAGGCTGAGCCTGACATCTGGGCGAGGAACAGTAGTCGTAAAGCTCTGGAGGTCGAAGTGACCAGGACAAGTAGTAGGAATGAAGCTAGAGAACTCTGGGGTCAGAGAAGCCAGCTGCTAAGGCAAACCTTTTATGTCAATATGTGGGTTTATCCACCAATCTGCCCCAGGAAGATGGTAGACTCCTTTTCCTCCCCTTCTAGAATTCCCCATCTGGTCTCTGTGAGCAGCTATCTGGGTGGAAATGAGGGAAGTGCCCAACTAGTTATGTCCATGTTTCAAATTTCTGCCGGTTGGGGCTTTTTTGTTCATTGCTTTAATGACAAAGTTCTGCTCATGTGTATTTAGTTGCATTTTCTGGAACCCTATCTTTTTTACACCTGGTTCATTTTTGTCCTCCCCTGCTCCCATTTACCAGTCCCCTCTCCACGATTCTGGTCTCTCTAGCCATGATTCCATTTGCTTCTTAATTTTGGGATAAATGAAACTCCTGGGATGGTCATTTGATATCTTTTCCCCTGATTTCTAAGTGACAGGAGAGTTTGATTTTCTAATTTCCTAGCCTGTTATCAAGGGATGGTTTCCTGGATGGCTGGAAGAGTGCTGGATGGGTTCATTTATGACCATCTGAAGTGGTATGCTGATGACAGCACCTAGTGCTTAAAGGCCATAGGGACCATCAGTGACATTGGCTGTGTTTTGGGAGCAGTGCCATCTTCTAGTGTGTGAGCAGAGGAGCTGGAGAGAGTGGTTTTGCTGCTCTTATGAGTTTTTCTTTGGAAACTAGAGGGATGTCTGGCACATGCCTGGCACAGCAAGGAGCACTGAGGATGCATGAGGTTTTTGGAGTAAGTACTGGAATCAAGATGGGAACACTAGGGGAACATTGTATAATAGGTAGACAGCTTCTTACCTCCAATTCCCAAATCCAAAATCTCTCAACATTGGAAAATTTGTTTGGTAACTTGTTTGGCAGCAAGACCTGGCCTGACCTGGCCTTATCTGACCCGAACTGACAGGAGGCTATTTGCAATTTTCTTTTTGCCCTCAAGTGTGAGTAGTCATGTAGTCCCCTGCAGAAATATTAGTGTATTTGATTAATGGGGGGGGGGTCTTATATAATACATGGTGTATGTTTTCTAAAATCTGAAGATATCTGAATTCCGCAACTCAGCTGGTCCCAAGCATTTCAGGAAAAGAATTGAGGACCCACATGCTAAAAGTAGTAACTTGAGGGAAGGAAGGACCAATCGTTTTGAAAGGGAAGAGGAAAGAAAAGCAAGACACCTGTTTATTTTAGAGTCACGGTAATTAATACTAGTGACTAATTAATACTCTTAAATATAGATGAGGTATCTCCCTTTTATAATATCTTTGCAACCCTTCTGGGAGGTTAGGAGGAACCATTCAGCAGATGTAAAAACTAAAATCCCCAGAAGGGTTAAGTAATTTACTCAAATTTGTACACTCAAGCTCGCTAGATGCACTCACTCTGTTCTTTCTCCCCAGATGAACTCCACAAAGGCAAGGATGCACAGGCTGCTGCCAAACCCAGTGTGAGGTTCAACTTCCGCACCTCTGAGGACCCAGAACATGAAGGATGCTACCTCTCCCTTGGCCACAACCAGCCCCTAGAAGACTGTGGCTTCAACCTGACAGCCAAAACGTTTTTCATCATTCATGGATGGACGGTGAGCCCGAGGGAGGGAGCTCTGCAGCTTTACACAAGATTTGGTTTCCTTTGTTTTGGTCAATTAGAAAGAATACTGGTGCTTCCAGATTCTACTCTCTTTCCCCTTCTTTTCTTGTGGGCTGCTTGTATTTTCGACAGCTGTGAAGAATGTAATGGGCACTTCGCTGAGGGGGCAATCTGGACTCCAGCAGGGTGGTATTTAGTGCTGGCACACAGGGCTTTCAGAAAGTGGCTCTCCTGAGGGCAGCAGCCCAGCTCCATTGGCTCTTAAGGACCCCTCTAATTACACTTAATTACATTGGTCAACCACTGCCTCACGGGGGCCATCCCTCTGTAAGAGCTGAGCTGAAATGAAGCAACTTGACTGGCTCAGAGAATCTATGAAAAGCCAGCTGGCCTGGCTTGCTGGCCGCTGTTGGCATGTTGCCCTCCTGTTTGCATAGAGATGGCTCCGTTTAAAGGCATTGGGGCTCTTTATGTGCCCTAGCTGAGCAATTCACATTGAAAGACCCATGACAAACTTCCACAGAATAGGGCTTTAACACCCAGCCTCAGAAGCTTTTGACCAGCGAGGGATTTATTCATTCATATAATGACAGTCTGTAGGAAAGTAGCACTATTAAGTGAACAGGTTTCTGCCTGGGCTAATTGGGAGGGGACATTTCTTCTCTTAATGATGAGAAATTCATATCCGTTACACGCTTTCTAGGTCTTTAGGTCTCTCACCAACTGTTGGGGTCAGGCCTGGAGCGGTGAGGGGTTAGGTGCCTACCTACCTAATGTGATTGAAGAGAAGATTAAAAGCCTGTCTGTCCACTGTCCATCTACCCTCACTCCACAGCCCATGATTAGAATTATGCGTTTGAACCTTTTTAAGGCCCCCTGTCAAAATGCAAATACAAACTGCCTGCAACTTACAAGTGGGTTGCATTCCAGAAAGTTCTTTTGTAATCTGTTTGGAACATGGAACAGCCGTTTCCCATAGAAGTGAGATTGTAAATGGCATTTGGGTTCCCAGGCCAGGAACAGAAAATCTATTTATCTAATAATTTACTTGTGGATAGGTTTACAACTAGACTTTGTCACCATTTATGCTTTGTTTCTGTGGGAAAATGGTGTTCTGAGTTCTAATTTGGCATTCCTGGGCGAGATCTTCCCTACTCTGGGATCAAGAGGGATGGCAGAGATGGGTTGTGAGAAGGGGTCATTTGTTAACTCTGGGTTTGCCTAGCAGACAGATCTCCCTGCATCTCCAACAGAGAAACTAATTCTCCACGGCAACCCTTCCCAGCCGCCTTTGAATGATGGAGCAGGCCACTTGCCTGACTATGATAGGGACTTAGGCTGACCACAGGTCAGTACTGCCACCAATGCATATCTCACTGTGGCCCTATCGGACAGCAGGGCAGCAGCTATAAAAGTTCTGATTGGAAAACCTGGGGATATGGAAGACACATATCCATGCATTGGGTTGTCGGAAAAGTTATGATGCATTTTTGCTACGAAAAACATAGAAAAAATACATCATGACTTTTCCGACAACCCAACAGAAATCCTGCGTGTGGCTGGCCCTGCTCACGTGCAAATGTTTGGTCTCTGATCAGTCACTATAAAGGCTCTGGAATCTGCTGGGAAGAGGGTCATGGGACTGAATTCCATATTCATTAGGGTTTCTGAAACCCAGAGAATAATTTTTTTTTCTTTTAAATCCTGTTTTCTCTGCAGATGAGTGGCATATTTGAAAATTGGCTGTTCAAACTCGTGTCAGCCCTGCAGACACGAGAGAAAGAAGCCAATGTCGTGGTGGTTGACTGGCTCCCCCTGGCTCACCAGCTCTACACAGATGCTGTCAATAACACCAGGGCCGTGGGACACAGCATCGCAAGGATGCTCGACTGGTTGCAGGTAACTGGAGAGGAAAGAGGCCGTCTTCTGTCACGAGCAGCATCTTGAACCCAAACCTTCTTAACAATACATGCACAGGTCAGACTGTGTTCCAGTGAATTTCAGCTGTCTGATCAAAATCTTTGGGATTCAGATTTTCACTGAATTAAGTATTGCTTGAAATACTTGAAAGCTGGGACTTGTGGAGAGCCTTTTACTTCATCTATCTCTGGATTTTTCCTGTTCCTTTATCTGCTGGAAAAACGTTTGCCTTATTGGTCATTACCTGCTGATCGTAGAAACTGATCCCATTCGGTTGGTTGTGAGTGGCCGGGAGCAGCTTGTAATCTTACAAACCTACTGAAGTCTACTATGGCCTCTCAAGTGTGGCTGTCCTGAGAGTGGGTTGGTTCAAACATCGGCAGCCTAATGCTTCCCTTAAAGTATTAAGTGTGAGAAACAGATCCAGAGGTCTTAAATGCACTTGGCTTACGATCAGTGGACTTACCGGGAGGCAGGGGTGCATTGGCAAAGTGATCTGATTATCTGGGCAATTCCAACCAGACCTTCCTTTTGTCCATGGAATCTGATGAAGTATGGCAGAATTCTGGTCATGGTTCTCGGCAGTCCCTCAGTCTTCTGCCCAGGTTGTTGGGTAGAACTTGTGTCCTGAGCTGTGGTGGCAAATTCTCACCTTCTCACCCCCTCACTGGGGGAGTGCCCTGTCAGGGTCCGATTTGAGGTGGGCTTGTGAGGGTATAGCTCCTGAGGCCTCAGAGGGCAGGCGAGGAGTATGCTGTCATAGCCTGTGGCTGGCACTGGCTCCAGTGAGTCTGGTGGCTTTGACCGCCACAGTGCCTCCCCTCCCCCTATTAGATAAGGTCAGAAAAAAACAGAAAACATGTAGGGGAAGGGTCAGGTATGCAGCTTCTAGTCACAACCTGCTACCAGGACTTGACATTTGAAATGCCACCAAGTCCTTTTGACCTCCTCTTACCTGGCTACGTCCCATCTATGTTGTATTAGCAAAGCCAGCTGTGTCCCTGGAAGTCCCTGTCCCTGGGTCCTCCTCATCGTGATTGAACTGAGTGATGACACTGTGCGCTCAGGACCACACTTCTCACTCACAAATTTTTGTGACTCCCTGCAGGAGAAGGATGATTTTTCCCTTGGGAATGTCCACTTGATCGGCTACAGCCTTGGAGCTCACGTGGCTGGGTACACTGGAAACTTTGTGAAAGGCACGCTGGGCAGAATCACGGGTAAGCTCTGCTTCCTCCACCACCAGCTGGTCCCTGACCTCCCTCAGCTCCTCTGACAAGCTGGCTTTTCTGAACCAGAGTGTCTCAAAGAGGCAGCATGAGGGAGCCATAGAGGGTTAGCTTTTGAAGAAACCTGGAGAACAACTAATCCAGAGCTCTTCAAATGTTCTGTTTAGTCACGGAACCTTTTAAAAATCAAACTCGTGCGGCACCCATTATACGAGACAGATCGAATCGGGGATATTCTGGTTGAAGCTGGGTATGTGGTGGGCAGTGTTAGCCTTGCTATTTGGGCCTTTCCTTTCCCCAGAGGAATCGCAGGGTCCCAGAGCACCAGGGAACACTGTTTGAAAACTACAGGTCTGGACCAACAGGCTGGGAAACACCCAGGGACAAACAGCTAATAACTATAGGGGTGGAGTGGCGCCCTGGCCTCCAAGCTTCTGGGGCTCACTTCCCATCTCCACCCAGGATACTCTAGGACAGGGGTTGGCGAACTGCGGCTCGCGAGCCACATGCGGCTCTTTGGGTACGTACATGTGGCTCTGAAGTAAAATTGAAAATGAAAATAAAACTATCGTAGTTTCATTTATAAAATTTTTAAAGGATGTTATTCACATAATGGTGATTTCATTTGTTTTATAGCTCTCGAATAATTTTTAAATTGTTGTGAGGGACAGGATTGGCTCTTCCATCTCAAAAGTTTGCTGACCTCTGCTCTAGGGAAAAGAATGAGTGATGGATTCTACTTTGAATTCTGCCTCTGACTTCTATTTCCCCCGCCAACAGCCTCGTTCCAATGTTTAGCTGGCATATTAATTAATGATAACTACCTCTTTAGAATAGGTGATTAAACCTTGTCTTTGAAGAGACCTTTCTGGTATTGGCACCCAGATTGTCAATAGAAAATTGAGCTTTCTATTTCAGTGAGCTTTTGATGCGAAAGTTTGGACCAAATCATTTAATGATTGTGAAAAGTGGGAAAGATTCTCTTTCCCATTTTAGAGCTCCTTCAGATACACACACGGGGCTTCCTCTAGGCTAAAATGAGTGGCACATTTGTTGCCCTAAACTTTAATTCTTCCAGCATTCTTTTACTTGTCTTTATTCCCAGCTTTCCTCTCACCCCTGACATACTAAGAGCCCAACTGCTCACCTGGAAGGAAAGAGTTGATCGATTTCTTTGTCAGCAGTGGTTTCATTTTGAAACAGGTCTCAGGTAGAAAGGCATCCTTAGCCAAAAAATGATTTAATAAAGCTAGAATTTCAGGTTGTAGCAATAAGCTGGTGGGGTAGATTTAAAAAAAAAATGTATTTGTAAGGTTTCAGTAGCCCTCCTTAAATCATTGTCCTGGGCTTAAGTCTAATGTGCATGCACATACGCAAACACTCTTTTAAATCCCCATGATTTGATTCAGCAGAGCTTGAGAGCTTTATATTTGATTATCAAGACCCAGGGGTCTGAGCGGTCTGAGAGGGCAGTGATCATTTGGCCACGCATGGCTGCTCATTCACTCACTGCCAGTGCAAAGCTGTTCGACCTCCAGCCACTCTGGGTCCTACTTTTGAGCACCTCCTCCTGGTCCCCATGAGAAGCATGAGGTTAGGGTCAGACCAGCCATTCAGGAGGGGGCCAACACACACCAGGCCCCCACCAGAGAGTCACTGGCAACAAGGACAAGCTGCAAAGCCTCCCTTTCCCTGTTTCTGAATCTCAGATCAGATGGGGCTAGTGAGGAGTGAGTGCTCCAGTTCCTCCCCCCGCCTGTTTGGGTGGCAGCTGCTGAGATGTGGGCTTCGCTGGGAGAATGCTAATGTTCTTTGTGCTGTCTGCTGGGAGCATGGGGGCCGCATGTCCTGAGTGCAGCCCCTTCTTTCTGGCCTTTCTCTGTAGAGCAGGGGCCTGGGGTGAGCACGACAGGAAGAAGTGGCCTCTGTCCAGTTGCCAAGCAGCACCTCAGGGTATTTGGCTGACCTGAAGCATGCTGTTGTGCATGTCTGATGGAGGAAGCTTGTGTATTCTCCTCTCCCCTCAGGTTTCTCATGGGCCTGGCTGGGAACCAGGTGGTCCCGACTGGTCAGAGGGCCAGAGACTGGGGGGTCCTGAAGCTTGAAGGGTGCTGCTGTGCAGAGGCCTCAGGGGGTCCTCAGCCTGGAGTCTGCACAGGGATACCTGAATCCCAGTCTTGCTTGGATCAGAGGGCTGTGGACTGGGGTTTGCTGAGAGAAGTCTGTGATGTACTAGGGAAGAGATCATATATTTCTAATTGAATCTGTGTCTAGTTAGCTATAAATAAATAAGCAAACAGATTCATTCATTCAAGAAATATGAATTAAGTGTCTACTCTAACAGGCTCTGGGCTAGACACTACCTAATATCGAGTACCTCATGTATGACAGGTATTTTATGCTATCTCTGAGCCACAGAGCACTCAGGCAGAAGGGGTCCATTTGGCTTCATTTTACAGATTGGGAAACTATAAGTCAGTGCTTAAATAATGGGCCCAAGATCTTGTCCCCTAAGTAGCAGAGCTGGGATTCAAACCCAGCCTGTCAAGGTCCAGAGCCTGCACCTAACCACTGTCCCATATTGCCTCTCTTCTATTAGGAGAGATAAAGTAGCTATTGCAGTGTAGCAGGCTTTGCCCTGCCAGGCAGGAAGTGGAGTCTTTCCTGTGTGAAAGAGCACTTTCGGAGGGGTCTGGCCAAATGCAAAAAGGAGTGCTTCTCCATCTTCTCTCTTTTTTTGGAAAAGATAAGTTCTCCCTCCCATTCCTAATTTAAAAAGTAAATTGTGCAACTTTCCCCGAGTCCATGGGCCCTGGCTATGTGTCAGGCCAGGTCAGTGTGGGTAGGTGAAGGCTCAGCCTGGCCGCCAGCCGGCCTGCCTAGAAGCCCCATCAGCCGCCTGCATTCCTCCAGTGCAGCTTGGTTTCCATGGCACTGACCGTCTGGTGGAGACTTCTGTTCACACCAAGGAAAGAGCCCCCTCTCTCATAATGGTTACAAAACAGAATGTTCCTCTTTCTTTTTTTCTTTTTTCTTTTTCTTCCAGAGGACAGGGTGAGAGGCAGGGAGAGGCCGCTTGTGTCAGCACTGTTGTCCTTGCATTTTTTTTTAGAGTCATTATGGGCAACTCTGGGAGGGCGCTGCTTTTGTGCCATCTTTCTTTTGGGTCCTGGGCTGGGGATGAGCCCACAAGCAGCCTGGGCACCCTTTCTGCCTCCATTTTACATACGTTCATCTAAACTTCTGGAAACGATTTAGACTTTCAACCTCTACCAGTTCTCATGTTTAGACTTTCAACCTCTATCAGTACCACAAGTTTACTGGTCACTCTAGACAATAGCTTTGCCTTTTGTTTATCCTAAAATTCCCCCTCTTAAGCCCCACAATGGGCTCCCGGTCGTATGGCACTGGGTTTTGGGGATCGTGGTTCTATTACCCATCCCCTTCTTTTAACGACACTGTTCTTGGTCCCATCTCCTCCCTGCCTAGGTGTTTCTAGATCAGGGTTTCTCAAGCTCTGCACTATTCACAGTTTCTGCCAGTTAATGCTTTGTTGTGGGAGCTGCCCTGAGCATAGCTGGATATTTATTAGCATCCCCGGCCTCTACCCACTAGCTTCTCGCCCCCTCCCCCCAACTGTGACAACCAAAAATGTCTCCAAACACTGCCACATATTTCCTTGGGAGCAAAATCATCCCCAGTTGAGAACCACTGTTCTAGACTAAACAGACCTCCTTCTGCTGCTGCATACGTTCTTTTCATTACTTTCTCTCTGTGTCTACAGTCCAAGGACCCTTCCAGATTGGTATGAATTCAGCTCCCATAATTACTTGGGCTTGGTAATAGTAGCTAGTATTTACATTGACAAGCACTCACTGTCTTACTATCTCACATGAACTGCATGCATTAAGACATTCAGATTATATTTTATAGATGATACTGAAGCAGAGAGAATTTTCCAAATCTGGTCTACAGGCCATTTACTTTTAGGATCACCTGGGGAATAAATATATTTCTGGGCTTTACACTACCAATCAGAATCTCCAAGGGGTCAGGGAATCTGCATTTTATGGTTTGCAAATTCTTTTTTGAATTGTTGTACATTTATGTGTGTCCAAAATGAAAAGATGGTGAAAGTCTCTCTTATGGTTGCCACTACCTGTCCAATTCCCTTCCCCGCCCTCTCCCTCAGCACACATCCACACAGGTAACAGGTGGCTGGTGTGTCCTTCCAGACTTTTTTTTTTAAGACTTTTTTTTTTATTGGGGATCTGGGTGAAGGGGAACAGACAAATTGCTGTCCTTTGTTCTTCAGTCTAGTTGTGGAGGACGTTGCTTCACTGGCCTAAGTTGGCACCATCATTGTGCTCTTCCTGGGTGAGGCAGATCAGTCGCTGGCTTCTGGATGGCGCTCACGGCGGCTGCTGGCTATACACGATAGCCCATGGCAACCCACTGCAGCAGGGGCTGCAGTCCACGCCCTCCCTCCGGCGACTCACGGCAGCCCAGCTCCAGTTCGAACTGTTGTTCAGCCATCTTAGCTGTAGAGGGAAGTGTCACTGGCCCTCATATGTGGGATCCGAACAGGGGCCCTCTGGCGTCCGAAGCCAGCTCTTAACCACTGTGCCACTCGGCCGGCCCCTTCCAGACGTTTTTGTGGCTTCAAAGTGGAATCTGAATTTGTAACGAGCTCCTCAGTAATATTTGTGGTGTCTCAAATGTGAGAACCAGTACTCTCTACAAAGGTGCTTGCCTATTCAATACAGAAAGTTGGCGGCTGCAAGATAGAGGAATTCTGGAGGCCTGGGATATAGATTCTAGTATATCTGGTGTCCCCGCCCCCCACTCTTGCCGTTCCACCCCGGGGCCTGCTTCATCACTAAAAGAAGAAGGAGATTAAGTCCAAATACAAATAGCTCCTTTTGGAGAGACTGAGTCTTCCCTCCAGAAGATATAGCTGGCTTAGTTATTCTGTAAAAAGGCTGCTAACCTGAGGCTGTGAAAGGCCCTCGGCGGCAGAATAAATGGGGTGAATGGCTCGGTTTCAGGCAGCCTGAGTTCTTTGTAGAGCAGCTTCGGTTCTGACAGTCCGTGGCTGCTCGGAGCTGCGTGTCAGGATGAAGCTTGTGGCTGGTTTGCTGCGTCAGCTGAGGTGTCAGGACAGGTGAAGGCTCCGGAAGACACTGTAGGTTCTTGGGTTGCAGGCGCCATGCTTTCCAGATTCATGGGGCTGGGCTTGGAGGATGGTTTCATTCTGCACATGTGGACTTAACTTTAAGCCAGGACTCGATGACTTGGAGCACCTGACACAATTGATCTTGGCTTCCCCTTGTGCTGTAGGTTTGGATCCTGCTGGGCCCCTGTTTGAAGGGGCGGACATCCACAGGAGGCTGTCCCCCGACGACGCAGACTTCGTGGACGTCCTTCACACCTACACGCGTTCCTTCGGCTTGAGCATTGGGATTCAGATGCCCGTGGGCCATATCGATATATACCCCAATGGGGGTGACTTCCAGCCGGGCTGTGGACTCAACGATGTCTTGGGGTCAATTGTGTATGGAAGTGAGTTCCTTATTTTCTGCTTCATGCAGAGGCTTGACTCAGATATCACATCTCCTTCTAAATCAGGCAGAGGGCTGCTAGAGCTCCCAACCACGTTTGTTATTGGCACCTCCTCGCCACAGTGGCCCTCCAACACTGCCTGCTGTTCCTCATCCTACAGGCCTGTGAATAGCTTTCCAGTGGCCTCTGCCCCGCTTTCTCATACTTTGAGGTCACAGTTATTAATTTCTCTTTCTTTTTATTAATTTTTTTTAAAAATATTTTATTGGGGAATTGGGGGGAGGGGAACAGCGCTGGGGAATCGGGGGGAAGGGGAACAGACAAGTTGCTGTTGTTTTGTTCTTCAGTCTAGTTGTGGAGGATGTTGCTTCACTGGCCCAAGCTGGCACCATCAATGCGCTCTTCCCAGGCGAGGCATATCAGTCGCCGGCTTCTGGACGGCCGCTCACTGCAGCTGCTGGCTGCTCACACTGGCTGCCAGCTACATGGTACCTCATGGCAACCCACTGCAGCAGGGGCTGCAGCCTACGCCGTCGCCGGAAACCCACAGCAGCCCAGCTCCAGGTTGAGCTGTTGTTCAGCATCTTAGCTGTAGAGGGCAGTGTCACTGGCCCTCATATATGGGATCCGAACCGGG
>NW_017731536.1:3023191-3034688 GCF_001890085.2 Hipposideros armiger
AGCGAGTTCTTAACCATCGCGCCACTCGGCCGGCCCTGGACAACATTTTAAAGAAGTAAAACCAAGATGCTTTCTCCATTCACTTACAATTTATCTTCTGAATACCTGAGCCTCTTCCCAGCAGACTTGGGCTGAACTGAATTTGCTGCTGAAATGGAGGTGTGGCCCCAGTGACCTAACCCTTTTGAGGTTTCTCATTCACTCACTGTCTTGGATCCTGGTAGCATTTCTAAGTCATGGACCCAGTTGGCTCTCTCTACTCTGATGCTGTGCCCTTGGGTGTCCTAGTCTGTCCTTTAGTCTTAAGACTGTTGCCCGCTCCCAATGTGGTAATATCCAAGTAGCCCCTCAAGGGCTCGGAGGTCCATGCAAGGGGAATTCAGCCCTGCCTCAGGGGATGGGAGGACGGCATTTCCTAAAGCTGGTGGTGTTATTGAGGAAGGGGTAGGGGTGGCCTTGCCAAGTTTTTCTTAAGGTCCCAGGATTTACTTGAACTATTGGCTTTACCCTCTGGTTACAAGCAGTAGTGATGTACTATGAGCCAGAAGAATCCAAATTATATTCCTAACTTGACAACCAACTGTGTGAGCCTGAGAAAATTGCTTCATCTTCATGGGCCTTTGGGTCATAATCTATAATTGAAAGGATTAGACTACAGTGGGGTTGGCAAACATTTTCTTAAAGGATCAGCTAGTAAGTATTTCAGAGCTTGCAGGCCATAAAATCTCTCTTTCAACCACTCCACTCTGCTGTTGTAGCATTAAAGCAGCCATAGATAATCCATAAACAAATGAGTGTGTCTGTGTTCCAATAAAACTTTATTTACAAAAACAGGTGGCCAGCCTGTAAGCTGTAGTTTGCTGAGCCCCGGACTAGAGGATGTTTAGCATCTGATTCATTTCCAGCACTTTGTGACTGTACAACCTTAACAGGACTTAGCGACACCTACTGCACCAATGGTCTTCATCACCCTATTTAGTGCCTATTATATGTGTTCTCTGGCTCTTTATTGCTTTGTGTGTGTTAGTGCTGTCATCTCACCTGGAGAGCAAGCAGTTAGGTGACAGAAATAGCCTTCAGTTCTTCTACATCTTAATGGGAGCCTAGCACATCCCTGGGCATGCATTAAGAATCACACAAACAAGAACACTTACAGCAACAATAAAAGTAGTTATTACTGATGAGATGCACCGTACTTTACTGATTGAGCGGGCCAATCACTGAGAAGCAGCTCCTCCTGAGTGTTCTGTCTCCTCCTCCCTCAGCCATCGCAGAGGGGGTGAAATGTGCGCACGAGCGGGCCGTGCACCTGTTTGTTGACTCCCTGATGAATGAGGACAAGCCAAGCTTTGCGTTCCAGTGCACTGACTCCAACCGCTTCAAGAAGGGGATCTGTCTCAGCTGCCGGAAGAACCGTTGTAATAGCATTGGCTACAACACCAAGAAAATGAGGAACAAGAGGAACAGCAAGATGTACTTAAAAACCCGTGCAGGCATGCCTTTCAGAGGTAACCGTCAGTGTCCGCAGTGCCCTGGAGCAGGACTTCCCTCTTTACCCTCCTTCTAAATACCATGCTATGGAACAGGGCTCACCCCAGCCCAAGAGATATGGCCGGCGGAGTTAACTCAAATCACGGCAAATCAGATTACACTGAGCATGCCCTAGGAAAGTTAATCTTTAGAAACAAATGGCGGGGACTCCTTTTGTGATAGAAATCATAGTACTCCATGATCACAGTACCAGTATCTTAAATCTCTCTTACATTTAACTTTTCAAAGCTGTTACCTATTTGTTTTCTCATTTGATCATCACAACAAATCTGCGGTAGGACCAACAGGGGTTCAAAATGATATCTTGCTTTTTTATAACATATTATAAAACCATAAGGTTTTTTGGGTATCCTGGGTGTTGTTTTACATGAGGAAATTGAGGCTTAAAGAGCTTTGGTCCTTAATTCAAGGCTACACAGCCGAAAAGTAGCTGGGCCAGAATCCCCAAAAGGTCTCCTGAACCGCAAGTTCAGAGCTCCTTCTTTTATACCTCAGTCACTTCTTATGCCATTGGACAGAACGAGTCCAGAGAGAACCTGAAGGCTGGGCTGGACCAAAAGGATGACAGTCTATAAAAACTCAAATGTGCTGGGTGACTTAGTTTGGGTCAGGGTGCCCTGGGATGACAAGCAAGGCTCACAAATGTCTTTCTTCTGCTATTTCTGCAGTGTATCATTATCAGATGAAAATCCATGTTTTCACCTACAAGGACATAGAAGAAATCGAGCCCACCTTTTTTGTTACCCTTTATGGCACCAGTTCAGACTCCCAGGCTCTGCCTTTGGAAATGTAAGTGACAAGTTCCCTTTGCTGGGGTCAGGACAGAGACCAAGTGGGTGTCAGAGTGAGAGAGCGCAGAAGCATGCACATAGGTGCAGGAACGTGTAGTCTGAGTGCCTGGGGGAGGAACTGGGTGGTTCCAGTGGCCTCTACAGTCCTCTGTCCCTTTGTATGCTCTCCACCAAGCCCTTGATCCAAAACATTTCTGGGAGGGAAGCTCCCAGGGTGAATCAGCAACGTGACATGCTGTTGGATCCGCTGTGCAGAAAGTGCTGTTGCATTTTATTTTATTTATTTTAATTTTTAATTTTTGTTTTTTTAGCTGAGCCATCCTGCCACCTGTCGGCAGCTCAGCGGCAGCTCAGCTTGGGCTGGGAATCGAACTGGCGACTCTGTTGCTCAGAGCTTGCACTCTTGAGCGAGTTCTTAACCAACTGAGCCACTTGGCCAGCCCAGTGCTGTTTCATTTTAGACAAGACCTGATACCTGAGGTTTTAGGAAATTTGGAACATCATAGACGTCATCCCTGAACCATTTCTAATTACCTGTGGGAAGGGCACTCAAGCAATCTATATATTTGTTGAGCATGCTTAAGGTACAAAGCGTCATGCTGAGTAATGCTGGGATTGCAAAACAACATCATCAAAATACTCTCAGGGCTCAGGGTTTAGTTGGAAGACCAGGTTTGTACGCACACAAATGGGGTGAGGTAGGCTCACCAATTGCCAAATGAGAGGGTGCCTAGGAGTTGCCTGTGGGATGAGAGGAAGAGGATACTGTCAAGTGGGGATGTGACTTCTCTGTGCTTTCTCATTCTGTTCTTTCTTGTCTTGGGCCCCCACGAAGTAGTTTAAATGGGAAGGGGAGTGTGTTCAGGAAGGGCTTTGATAAGAAGCTGGGGTGCTGTAGGAAAAGTTATTTTTATGTCAGCATGGAGCACAGCTAAGCTTCCACCTTGGTCCTGCTTGTGGGGTGTGGAGGGCATGGAGGAGGGACCTCTCGCTTGTTTCTCTCCAGTCTGTGGGGGCAGGTGCTGTCACTGCTTCACCCCACACAGTGTGGCAGTTTTCCAGGTGGCAGGAAAGTGAGACCAGCTTTTCTCTCCCTTTGTAGAGTGGAGCAGATCAGGCTGAATGCCACCAACACCTTCCTGGTCTATACTGAGGAGGACTTGGGAGACCTTTTGAAGATCAAACTCACCTGGAAGGGAGCAGTTCGGCCCTGGTACGACCTGTGGAGGGAGTTTCGCAGCTACCTGTCTCAACCCCGCAAGTCTGAGCAGGAACTAAATATCAGGCGCATCCGGATCAAGTCTGGAGAAACCCAGCGGAAGTAAGTGCCTAGTGACCCTTTGCGGCCCCTCGTGAGTGGTGAGCAGAGGGTGCATGCCTCTGCAGTGTTCTTTCCTTTGCTAAGCAAGCACTTTCAATCCTTTTATATCGAGAGCACGTGGGCAAACCCTCAAGCACTTTTGCAAGGAAATGTGGATTCTAGATCCAGTCCTCTGTTAACTGTTGTGCAGTTTGTGCCCTGATCACAGGCCCTCGGCTGAGAGGGGTGGGCAAGTGGGGGCTGGATTCCAGCCTTTGTTCTGTTTGCCAAGCCTCATGTTGGCCCCCGAGGAAGGGAGGCTGCCCCTGCTCCTAGACAGGGCTCTTTCGGGGTGCTGCCTTGCTCTGGGGTCCACGCAACCAAACGTCTTTATTTGCTCCTGGGCCGAGCAAACCAGAGTATCAGGTCCGCAGAGCCCCCAGGATGAGGTCTGTGGGAGGACCTGGTTTTCCTAGCCTACTATTTTCAGAGCATTAGGTCTCTGCTTTGGAAGCTCTGAGTCAAGGACATGGGGTGGGGTCCTGACGTCAAGTAACAGAGAATCTGCTGTGCCATGCCAGCTGGCAGTTTCCCCGTGTCTGCTAACCCCAAGCCTAGCATGAAAAAACCCCAGCTTTTATCTGTCAGGCCCTTACAGCGTGCCTTGGCTCCCTGAGCAGCCTTCTTTCTAAGTAGGAGCCAAGGAAGCCTGGAAGATCTTTGTCAAGAGAGGGGGCTTCCGTGGTCAAATCCTTCAGCAGACCTCTGGGAGCTTACTGCCAGCCTTGGGGTGGTAGGAAGCAGCCTTCAAGCCCTTTGTACCTCATCTGGCATTTTCTCCATTACAGTTCTTCATGTGTTCTGTTTCCATCCATCACCTCTGGCATAGCTTAGCTGTGGGGGGTGGGGGGTGGGGGTGGGGGAGTAGAGGTTTAACTTCCTTGTCTGATTCTGGTCTAGAAATTGTGAACTGGAGGAGGGGGTGCCAGCTGGAGGGAGCTGTTAGCACCAAGGCTGTGATCTATTATAAATAACCGTGTGTCTTTTTCCTAAGTGCAACCTGTGCTTAGGGGGGTGGTAGCAGAAAGATGATCATTTTTATGAAATATTTCAAATATAATGAACCACTGAAGCTTTTACAAATGTAAGTTTGTTGTCCATCTTGGTTTCAGATAGAAGAGTTAAAAAAAGTAACACATTACAGATGAGCGTTGAAGCCCCTTTGTGCCTGCCCCCTGTCCGATTCTCCCCTTTCAAACCAAACGTATGAAATCTTGCAACATTAACTAATGTTAGTGTCTTTCGCTTCTTCATGATTTTTATACCTTTCGTATTTCTGTGTGTATCCATACCAGCATATACAATTGTTTTGGATGTTTCTGAAGTTTACATGAACGGACATATCCCTTAACAAGTTACTTTTTCTTTCATTCAACATTCTTTATGAAATTTATCCAATAGGTATAGATTGAGTCTATTCACATTTAACTCCTGTGTGTAAACCATCATCGTACAAGCAGTAATTTCAACATTGTTCTACTGAACATTTAAATGGTTGCTACCTTTTTGTAGTCATAAGTAGTGCTGACATGGACATTTTCCTTGTGCATGTGTATGAGGGCTTCTTTGGGGCTTGGAATCACTGGGTATATGTCTTCTTCAACTTGACTAGGTATTCCCTCTCAGAAGTATTTGGACCAATTTTCAATTTTAGCCACAGAGTAACAGTTTTCCCTTCCCTTCCTCCTCACCTACATTCAGTGGGACATTCTTGTCTTTCCTTTGGGTGTGAATTGGTCCCCTACTGTTGTTTTAATTTTTTTTTCCCTGATTGTGATAAAGCTGGTCACCTTTTTATATGTGTATGTACCATTTGGACTTCTTGGGAAAGATTCTTCAAGGTGTTCTGATTATGGCTTGTGTCCTTTAGGTCAGCCTCAGGGTCAGCTGTCCCACACATGTATTGGTCATGGGGTCATGCTAACCACATACCATCAAGGCTGGGGTAGCCATGATTTGGCTGTAAGTTATAGTTGAAATGGTTATTAGACTACTGATTGTTTCTGTGATCTTGGTTGTCCATTTCCTGAATCTTTGATTTTAACTCGCGGCTGAGATCCAGCTACGCTTGTTGATGGATATTTATAAACACCGAATACTGGAGTTCCTCCATCTGAGGAGCTTACTGTCGACACAGCAATCCACAAGCAATTCAAGGCAGTGTATAATGTGTTAAAATAAGATGAAACATTCATTATTAATTCCATGCCATAAGAAGTAATGACAGTAGCAAAAGCAGCACTTATACATATAAGGATTAATATGCTTTGCTATCAAATTGAGAGGTCTAGGACTTGGTCAGTCAGAGAGGCTTCAGAGAGGCCAGGCCTTGAAAGGCAGACAGTCTTTTTTGGTTGGACAGAGGGAAGGAGGTGGAAGACTTGTGATTAAAGACAGCATGAACCGAATCATGGGAGATGTCAAAGTGGGACATGGTTTAGAGTGCCTATAGTTGCAATGGGGAGTTCTGAAGGTTCCTGAGTCAGGGTGTGGCATGATGAAAACGTCTCTTTTCTCCTTGGTCTGTCTACCTTGGATCCAGAAACGTCATCTGGCTAATGTACTTTCCCCTCTAGAGTTGTGGCTACTTTGGTGGTTTCTTTTTCCTCCTAGATTTACTTTTTGTGCAGAAGACCCTGAACACACCAGCATATCCCCAGACCAAGAGCTCTGGTTTCACAAGTGCCTGGATGGCTGGAGAATGAAAAATGAAACCAGGTAACCAGGATTTTCTCATATATTCATGCAGCACGTGTTGATGGGTCACCTAGCATGTGTGGACATGGGTCTGGGCACTTGGGACATAGCAGTGAACAAGACAGATAAAAATCCCTTCCTTTATGAAGCTGACCTTCTGCTGGAAGGAGATAGGCATGTCAGTGGAACATATAGAATGTCCGAGGGTGTTACTGTCCCTTTGCCTTTTGTTCTGTCTCACCCCATCGGGGTCACACTCATGGTCCTGGTGGAATGAGGTCTTTCAGTAACTATGTCTCTGGGGTTGGTGCCCATGCCCATCTTAGACTGAATGTCTCCGAGTGACTGGGGCTGTGGGAAGTTCCAGTGTTCCTAGCTTCCTTTTGGGTATCCAGCTGGAGTGAGGAGTTGGGTATGAGATAACGGAGAAGCACAAGGTATAGTCCCCTTTGTCAGGTTTTCAGGAACCCAGGTTGGTGTGGGGATATTGGTGAGCAATTCTCCTCCTTTTTGAGAAGCAGGGATGCTTGTGCGTGTGTGTAGTGCTGAATCAGACAAAGGGATCATCTTGCGTCAGTGTCCTAGTGCCCCATGCTAGAGTCCCATTATTTCAGAATTGAGGAAGGCTGATATCTCATGGTATGAGGCAGTGAGCACATCAAAAAGGGGGATCCGTCACACACACCCTGAGCCCAAACACCTGCTGAGGAGGGAGAACAGCCTCCCACTGGCCCCCACTTCTTGCCTCCACCAAGGTCCTAGATAACAATACTGCTGCCATGCAGTGAGCATGTAGCATATGCCCAGCCTACATTCAGTACTTTCCATATGTTATCATCATTTACTTTTACCATCAACACCATGCACTGGTGTTGGTAACCCTGTGTACCGCTGGGGAACCTGAGGCTTAGGGGGTTTTCTTTCCAGATCCCCCAGCTGGTGATGGCAGAGTGATTTTTGAAACAGATTGGTTTACTCTAAAACCTGTGCTCTTTCTTGAGCGTGGAGGTTCTACTCACTCAGATAAATCACCTCACCTCTATCTGGGTATCAATTATCAAGCAGCTGTGCCCATGCTGGGGTCCCCTGTGATTAACCGTCTGCCAACCCAGCTGCTCTGTCTACAGTCCTTCTTGCGTTTCTTGATCCAGGCAATTCTCCCCCTTTTTGAGAAGCAGTTCTCCCCACAATTGTGTGTGTGTGTGTGTGTTTCTTATGTATATGTGTGTGTGTGTTGCGGGTGAGTATTGTGCTAAGTATATAAATGCCAGCATTGAGATGTATGGAACTAAGAACCTAGAAAGGGTTCCAGTGTGGTCTTTCTCAGTGTGAATCTGTGGCTTGGTGAAGAGAAGGAGGAGGAAGCTCTCAGGCAGGAACTTTTCCATTTGCTCTGGAAGGGAAGCAAGGAAAAAAGTGTGGTAGGAATGTAAGAAGGCTTAGCTGTGAGGTGAATGGGCAGGCACACCCTCAATGCAGGGTGCGTGTCAATACAGGCTGGTATGTACGCTAAGCCAGCTAATGAATGCCACTCTCACCTGATTCCTTTCAGGTCAAATGTGGAGCTTCCCTGAGGCTGCAAGCAAGGCCCCCTGCTCCGTCTTCCAAGAACATGGAGAAAAGTTACTGCTGAGGACCCATCTGATGGAAGGACCCCTCTTGGCCTTGACCCTGAAGCATGGGAAAGAGCCTGCTTGCTGGGCCCAGGACCTTGCTTCCTGTGACAATTAGGACTTCTTATCAGAGGGGACTGTGCACTGCTGTTCCTGCTGTCCCTGCCGCTTCCCTAGCATAGCTCTAATGCCAGCTCTGTGTGCAAACGACTGAATGCCTAGGCCTCTTTTGTACACCAGGCTGGTTTCTAAGTGACTGGATGAGCCTGTGCTTTGCCTGACACGGAACACTGGCTCTGGGAAGTGGCTCTGTATGGAAGGCTGTCTGCTGCCTGGCCTGTCTTGAGTCATAGTGGGAGATCTTCCCACTGGGAGTTGACTCATGTCAGGATGGCAGACCTGTGACTTTGTTCACCCAGAGAGGGGAGAGGAAATCTGGGTGGTACTGAGGCCCTTGCTGTCGGGGTTCAATGGGCTGCATTAATCAATATCAGTTACTTTTTCAACATTCTGTCCTGCTCCTAAACTCGCTCTCTAAAGCACACATCATTGGGTTTCTTATTTTTGTATTGCTCATTTTTTTTATTGGACAAATGTATATTAAGCACGTAAACTTAATGGGTTGGAATTTGTAGACTCCCTTCCAGTTTATATGATCCATGAATATACATGTGATGAAGGCACAACGGGCATTAGGGGAGGGCTACAGGATGTAAGAGTTGGGGATCCTGAGGCTTTCAGTGGTTTCTACCTATTTCTTCTTGGTTATGATGTGCATTTCCCCTAAGAGTGACATATTTGATCACCAGCAGAGTATCATATGTGCTGGGGATCAGAATGGTGGCCAGTTGATAGATATGATTGCTCTGGAGCAAAGTCTCCTCTGTCATTGAAGTAGAAGGTATTACCTATGTTATACACATCTGTTTATACAGAACCAGCACTTGTCAAACAGCTGGTGCTAAGATTTAACACAGTGTTTTTCCCTCCTTGGAACACCTTGTTCTAATACTAGCCCCTTTTCTGTGTTGAACTTCTTGGAAAAGCCTCCAAATCTTCATTTGAATTAATATACACGTGATATCTGAGAAGCTCTTTTTTTTTTTTTTTACTTTCCAAAAGATTTACATGTGTGTCACCTAATTAGAGACTCACAATAGGAGGTGAGCTGGCCAGCTATTATTGTCTCTATTTTACAAAACTGAGGCTCAGTGAGGTTCAGCCACATGCCTAGAATCATATACCAAGTTGGCGATGGAGCCAGGTAATGACCCCGATTTCCTGGAGGCAAAGTACATGGTATGTTCATCTCTGTAACTTCATTAAGACTTCTACAGCCGTTTCTCACCAACTTGCCCTAGATGTGACAAACAAGGAATTTTTTTCAGAGCTAGCCATAAAACCCTAAGCCCTTTTATTAATATATAACCGGAAGAACAACTGTGCCAAGGGGTTGGGCTTTTTATGGATGAGATTTATTTGGAAGGAGATATGATGTCAGGTAGAGGGGAAGAGCGATTTTCTTTGTACTGAGATTTTGAAAGGAGACTGTTTTAATCTGTATTGTGCCAAAGTTGTATCATTGTTCAATGCCAAACTTCAGAAGACATAAGCAGTCAAGTCTTAAGTCAAGGTATTTTCTCAATCCAGTTGTGTGCTTCTCCTGTTGCTTCTGTGATTGCGTTCTAGCCAAAGTGGAGCTTGTATCCTAGTTACTTCCATTTTAGCAACGGGAGCCTTGGGAATCAAGTCCTCAGTGGGTCCTGTATTTATACATTTAGCTTGAATACTTATTTGTATATGATGCTTTTTGTAATGCTACTTAGAACATTATTTATTTCTCAAGTGTATATACTATACAAAACAATATATGGCTAGTTTTTACTTTAAGATTAACCAATTTCAAGGTTAAAAAATTTTAATATTAAAAATAATTTTAAAAATCTACAAAATTCTTAGTGGTCTGGCAACTCATTTCTTGAAATTTGAGAGACTTATGGCTGCCCAAGTCTAGGATTTGACAAAAAGTTACTTTAATATGAGATATAGTCTCTATTGGATACTACTTATTGGTAGGAAGTGGACAACAACTCCTTTCACTAAAGAACAAGAAGAACAATTATTTGAGTTGCAGTAGCAACACCTGAAGGTAGTTGTTAGTGGCTGGACATTGGGGAACATTAGTGAGGGTATGGGTTTGGTAGCATGGGACCTAGATAACAGTGACGTAAACCAGACAGAAGTTGATTTCTCTATTGTTTTAACTCCCAGCTAGTACTGAGGTTCTATTCCGTAAAGTCAGGAGAGTCTAGGCTCTTAGTTTTTTTGCTGTGTCATTCATAGGATGTTCCCCTCATCCCTACAGTCCAAAGTGTCCCCCATTAGGTCCCCTTCCAGCCAGCTGTGGGAAAGTGGAAAAAGAAAGGGGGCACATGTCCCCTCTAAGACCATGACTGAGAAGTTGCCCACATTGTTTTGGGCAGAAATCATAGAGTCACATGGGAAACTGGGAAATACTATCTTTATTCAGGGTGCCCGTGGGCCCAGTTGAAAATCCAATTACTATTTATAAAAAGTGAAATTGGATATTGCCATCTGTTCCTCAGGAATTAATTTTTATTCCTTAGAGGCAGGGAGATAGACCAGGGCACCCTTTACATCATTCAATTTTGTAGTTAATTTTTAGTACTTTGAAACTAAGCTATCACTTGAAAATTGATAAATTACTCCAATTTGACTTTTTTTCTGCTCTTAAATGTTACAGTGTTTTAAAATGAGAAGAAATCTCACTGTTAGGGTTTTTCATGATGGTGGAAAGTAGCTGCTATTTATTTCCACCCAGGACATTCTGAAATATTAGTCTTAATAATGGCGGTAAGGGAGGAACTGGTTAGACAGTAAGAGTTCTTAACCTAATTGTTAGTTCTTAACACAATTCCAGTAACAAGAAGAGGGCTGAAATCTCTCTGGTAGACTTCAGGAACATTTTGAAATTTCCCGAAAGTAGAAGTGTATCCTGGGTGACTCCATTATATCTTGTCTGACTTGGAAATTCAGTGCCACCCCTTCACTAACCAGAGCCAGGGAACTTCCATGGGACCTCCTTTGACCCTACAAACTGAAGTACTGGACTCTTTGGAAGGATGAATGCCAAGTAGGTACTACAACAGCCATGCTTACCCAATGTGGTATTTCTTAGTTATTGCCTCTGTGTTCGAAGCTAACCTGGGCCCTCTGACATGTTAGCTCCAGACGAGCAGAGAGATTTGTCTGGCTTGTTGGATTTTGCAGCCCTAGAACCTAGATTAGTGTCTGGAACATAGCAGGTATTCAATAGATACTTAAATGAATAGATGAAATTAGGTACAAGAAACCAGCTGCTTAAACAGGCAGTAAGGGAATTGGGAAATGAGTAATTAATTTGGAGTCGAAGTCCTGGTATGTTATTCAGTATTATGTGAGCTTTAGGCTAAACATAACCTTCC
>NW_017731536.1:3035093-3036277 GCF_001890085.2 Hipposideros armiger
TTTGCACAGTTTTTCCATGTCTGCGTGGGTTTTCTCCAGGGACTCTGTTTTCCTCTCATGCCCCAAAGAGGTGCATATGAGGTGAATGGCGTGTCTACATTGTCCCAGTCTGAGTAAGTGCAGGTGTGTGTGTGAGTGGTCCTTTGATGGAAGGGCGTTCTGTCCAGCATGGGTCCTCCCCTTGGTCCTGAGCCATCAGGAGAGGCTCTGGCCACCGCATTCCTCAACTGGAATAAGCAGGTTGGAAAATATAGTGACCTGACTTGTTTTCATTAATGTTCCTTAAATGTATGTGTAGCTCACATTTATTTCAATATTTAATATTAGAGGAGTTTTGGGTCTCTATTTAGAAGTTTGGTGATGTTTTTGTGACCAGAAATATGGCATAGGAACTTCATTTTTATTTATATCAGTTAGCCTAAGGTAAAATTGATTTCATCATACATTGTTTTCCTTAAAAGTTGAAGTTTCCAAGAACTTTTGGATGACGTTAAGTGAGGACTTTCTGTGTTTGAAATCTAGATGAAGCCTGAACGAACAGAAATGTCACCATTGGAAAAATAAGCAATAGAAAATTAGAATAGGTCAACAAATAAGGGAACTGAAATGCTAATAAAGGATTTTCCTTTACTCCATACATTTAAAAAACCTCTCTAGTTATAGAGGTTTTACTAGAAAGTTCTATCAATATTTCGAGGAACGCCCCGTGGTGCCCCCTTTCCTGGCCCCTGTAACACATTCTCACATTGTTTCAAGCATTTCCCCTTTCATACCCCTCAAGCACTCCATTTTTCAAATTTATTTGATGTTCTACTTCCTCGACCCAAGCTCTCATTTATTCAGGTAGCTGATTTCTACAGGGCTTTGTTGGAAGCTTTTCACTGAACTCAGCCATGGTCATGTATCAATGACTAGTAGACCTTTAACCAGTCTAGAGGTATTTGCGTTGCAAAAATATAGATGCTTATTAATTCAAATTAATCTTTGATTTGCTTTGAGGAAGCAGAGCCAAATCAAAAGGAAAGTTTCCCTTAAGGATAGGAAAATATTGGGTCAGAGTGGTTGCCTTATGAATAGGCAAGTCCTGCTTGGGAATCTTTCCTCTAATCAAGTTTCCTAAAAATATTGGAGACTGGTTTTCACAGTTGATTTCATTCCTTCACTCTGGATTCTATAGATCCTGT
>NW_017731536.1:3036612-3037636 GCF_001890085.2 Hipposideros armiger
CATTTGTTCCCCCACCCGACTCCCAGCGGTTTCCTTGGTGGCATAGTTGCCCTGGAGAAGTATCAAAGCTGCCTTTTGTAACTGGGTTTATCCACAAATTGGAGATGGTCTCTGCTAAAAAAACAAACAAACAAAAAAATGATGAATAAGTAAATAAAAGGAATAAGAGTAAAATAAATATAAACTAGGGTTCGGGTCTCTTGTTTTCCTAAATGTCTTTGGTTAGCAATACCATTTAAATTTGAGTTTCCTTATGTCATACCAGTGCATGGATATGTTGTGATGCGAAAGGGATCCTGGAAATGTCTGGAAGCTAGGGCAGGTCTAAGCAGGCAGGGGCTCAGAAGGTCTGACCTCTGGAGGTCAGCTGGGGCAGCAAGGAGCAGTGCTAATCACCTCAGCCCAAAGGAATCCACACTCTACCTCTTTTGTTCTTTGGCAGGAGGTGGGTGATAATGGTTAGACACCCCATATGAACCTTGAAAGTGTTGAGGCTGGGATTATCTCATAGGAATGGAGAAGCTAACAGTACGCTTTAAAAGCAAAGGTATCTTTACTTCTGCCTTGGTTATTATCTCAAGACAACGTCAGTGGGGTTGTTGTGAAGTCAACAAACACCTTAACTATGTTTCGGGAGGGAGAGCATTCTATCACCACCTCAACAACTCGTTCTCTTTCTTCTGTCAGAGATATCGCTCCTGCTGTCTGTCCTGTGTCCTGTTTTAGACAAACACATCTTTCTTTTTATGACTAGGCGACCCCAAACTCTCTACACAGGCTTCTTTTTGACCCATTCAGAAAGAGACTCTCAGAAATGGGGCTTCACAAACCCTTCAGTTCACGTCCCTGGTGACCGCACCGCTGCTGTGTCTTCCTCCTTCAGGCGGGCTTCTTCATTAGTTCTCCCTTTCCTTCCACTCTTCCTTCTTTTCCTTCCTCCTCCTCCTTCTTCATTAAACACTGTTATTGAAGTTTAATGGACACACAATACACTACACATATGCAAATCATATAATTTGATGTG
>NW_017731536.1:3039646-3041021 GCF_001890085.2 Hipposideros armiger
TGTTGTCAGGAGCATGTGATTTCACCAGCTGAGCCATCCTGCCACCTGTTGGCAGCTCAGCGACAGCTCAGCTCAGGCACAGCATCACTGGCCCATGTGGGACTCGAACCGGTGGCCCTGTTGCTCAGAGCTTGTGCTCTTAAGCTAACCCTTAACCAACTGAGCCACTCGGCCAGCCCTAATTTGATGTTTTGATATGTGACATCATAAAGCTGAAATCATCACCACAATTAATAGTGAACATACCACTCACCTCCAAAAGTTTCCTCATGTCCCTTTGTAATCCTTCCTGATCCCTTCTCTTCACACAATCACTGATCTGCTTTCTGACACTATAGATTATTTGGCATTTTCTAGGATTGTATGTAAGTGGAATGTATGCATGTATGTTCTCTTTTTTGTTCACCTTCTTTCACACAACATAATTATTTTGAAGTTGATCCATGTTTTTGAAGGTCTGGGTAGCTCATTCCTTTTTATTGCTAAGTAGTACTCATTGTATGGATATATCATCATTTGTTTATACAGGCACTTTGATGTACTTTGAGTTATTTCCAGTTTGGAGTTATTATGAATAAAGCTGCTATGAACATGTGTGTAACAAGTCTTTGCATGGACATGTGCTTTTATTTTTCTTGGAAATCTATCTATCTATCTATATATATATGGTAGATGCATGTTTAACTGTTTAAGAACCTGCCAAACTGTTTTCCAAAATGGTTGTACCATTTTACATTCCCACCAACAATGTATGAGAATTCCAGTTGTTCTACATCCTCTCCAGTACTAGTTATGGTCAGTCTTTTCAATTTAAGTCATTGTAACAGGTATGTCATGGTATCTCGTATTTTAATTTGCACTGACTTCAAGACTGATGACCTTGGCACATATTTTCATGTGCTGACTTGCCCTTCATCTATTTTCTTTAGTAAAGTATCTGTTCAAATCTTTTCCCCATTTTAGGGGGGATTGTTTTCTTATTATTGAGTTTTGGTGGTGCTTTATGTATTTAGGGTATAAATGATCAGACATATAATTTGCAAATACTTTCTCCCAATCTATGGTTTGTCTTTTCATTCTCCCAATGGTGTCTTTTGAAGAGCTGATGTTTAAAATTTTAACTAAATACAGTTTATCAATTTGTTCTTTTATAGATGTTGCTTTTAGTAATATTTATAAGAAAAATTTACCTAACCCAATGTTACAAAATTTTTCCCTTATGTCTTATCTGGAAGTTTTACAGTTTTAGGTTTTACATTTAAGTCTATGATTCATCTTCAGTAATTTTTTTTACATGGTGTGAGTTATTGATCAACGTTAATTTTTTTTGCATATAGATATTTATTTTTTCCTCCCTCCCTCCCTCCCTCCCTCC
>NW_017731536.1:3041084-3050909 GCF_001890085.2 Hipposideros armiger
TCCTTCCTTCCTTCCTTCCTTCCTTCCTTCCTTCCTTCCTACCCTCCCCAGGGCCAATACATATCCAATAACTAGTCGATCAGGCCCCACCTCCTTGCCCCAAGACCTGACAACTCTGAAGGGATGTCGGAGTTGCAGAGCTCCTGGGGGGCTTGGTTGCATTGTAGTTCAACTCTTCCCCTGCCCAGTCCAGCTGCCTTCACTCCCCCGCAGGTGTTGACCCTGAGATTATGTCTCAGGAAAATCCTGCATGCAAATCTCCAACTCAGGGTCTGACTCCCAGGGAATCTAATAAAAACAGGTGATTATTTCCCAGCCAGCTTGCAATTAATTCGCGGGCTTAAAGGCAATTAATTCCAGGCTTAAAGGAGTGTAGAGTATCCCAGGTCAACTCGGAGGCTCACGGAGGAGATGTGGGGGAAAATAGGAAGCCAATTATCGCTGGCCTGCTATGACTGTTTGTTTATGGATAAAGTCACTTTCCTTGCTCTGAAGTGCTTCTGAGGGGCTTTCCCTTTCACACATGGCACCCTTTGAAACCACCCAGGAACTGGGAGGAGGTGAGTGAGGTGCTTTCCCAAGTGAAACCAAACAGAAAGACTCTCCCACTGGGAACAAGATATCACAGAGCTGGGAGTACCCAGGGAAACTGCCACGGAAAGGGGAGGAGATTTACTTTATAACTTTCTTAACTCCCATTCCACAAGGGCGGGAGTGTGAGATGGGAAATAGGAGGACAGAGTACCAAAAACTAACGTAAAAGTAAACATTCTAATACCCAAACATGGTTGTATTCATGTATTGATGCTGATGAAACCCAGAGTGGTGGGCAGCCAGGGTCCTAATGAATGGATTTCCTAATTGCTCTTTGCTACAGACATCAGCGGGTGTTCAGTCTTCCACCTTGACGTAAATCTTGTCCTACTCTGTCCCAATAATATATGCCTCACAGAGACACGCCACACTTTTTTAAAAAGTTAGAATAGGGCCTTTAAAAACAACCTTAGGCTAGCTCACGTAAGCCAGTTTACTTTATACAACAGGCATATTTTTGTAAATTTAATTATATAATAATGACTAACAAATTAATTATATTACAAAGTTCTTTCACCATGTTTTCTCATTTGGCATTTACAACCATCTATGGGGTAGGTATTGTTATGCCCATAAAAATACTTCCTTTTGCAGAAGAGAAAACTCATATTCCAAGAGGTCAGTAGCTGGTATAGGGTCCCTTGGTAAGTGGATGAACTTGGACTTAAACTTCGGTCTGCAGACATTAAAGCCTGAGTTCGTACCTTGAAAGCACCAAATGAACTCTCAGAAGACTGCTATAATGAGTTTGTTTGTCTGATGCACAAATCTGGATATTCAATTATGAGGTAGAGGCCACCTGGTTTCTTTGAAGAAACACCCATTTCAAGACTTTCTCATAAGAACATGGAAAATGAAGAAATAATCTTTCTGGTGCTTAGGTAAGTGGGAGATTGGCAGACACCAAAATTTTCAAACTTGCTCAGTTGGCTTGTGGTTGGATACCAGAATTAGGCACATTCCTGAAGAATGGCAAAGAGGTGTTTTACCAGCAGAACCACCTCTCATGGTGACAGAGGATGCTTTCTGAGGAGAGGAGTAGCTACAGGAACTTGAGATGCTATGGAGGAGGGAGCCTAGGTGAGTTAGGTCTGGACGCTCTTCAGCTGTCACTCAGTAAAAGAAAGACCAGAGGGTTCTGAACGTAATAGAGGACCCAGCGTGAAACCAGACCCTTTCCAGTCTCATTTCATTTAATCCGCACTGCACTGCTATGAGATGTTTTCCTCTCCTTTATTTCAAATGTGGAAACTGAGGCTGTACTTCAGTCCAGCTGTGCTTGTGCAATCAAGTCCCAACTCCTGTTCCTTCGTAACTTTGCTGGCAGAGAAATCTTCAGAAAGAGAATGGCTTAGGCTGAACCTTCTGATGAATGGATTCATGCTCAAGTATGTATGACTAAGAGTTGCTTCGTGTGTTGCATTTTAAGAGAGGAAGCGAGTTACAGGAACAATTTAACGATTCCGTGCCTCATTGCGGTAGCATTGTTTCTTTTGTTTCAGGTGGGTGGGCTTTCTGGATGCTGCTCAATTGACATTAGTTAGATCAGTGCATTTCCAGCTTTAATGTACGTACAAAACACTTGTCGATCCTGTTAGACTTGACTCCGACTTGGTAGGTCTGGGGTGTTCTAACAAGCTTCCATGCGGATGCTAACATTGCTAGTAAAGAACCATCCTTTGAGTAGAGGACCTGGGTGACAACCAACCCACATTCAGTAATGAACCCAGGAAGGAAGTGAGCTACTCTTTCTTGGAATCCCCTTGACGCACTCTTCATCCTGCCATTACAGCACTTAGGACACTTGTGTTGTAATTATTTGTTTAGAAGCCACCTTCTTTATTACACTGAGAGCTCTTACAAAGCAGCCACTCTGTCCTGTTCACCTCAGTGTCCATCTTGGTTTTCTGCTCTCTTCACTTTAGCACTATGCTTGGCACAAAGAAGGCACTGACTGTTGGATGATGAACAGACACAGTCAGCCCTGAAGGTGGTCAGACGAGATCATAAACTCAGAGAGCTCTTACAAGGCCCCCGTGCTCCTCCTTGGCCACGTGGTGTAAACCAGTGCTTTTCAACCCTGACTGTAGATTAGAGGAATTTAAAAAATACTGATGCCCAGGTACACTTCAGGCTCTGATTTAAATTAACTGTTTTAGGGCCTACATATGGATGATTTTAAAAGCCTTCGAAGCTCTTACAACTTAAAAATAGAAAGACAAATAAACCAGCTAAAAAGTAGGCAAAAGATTTGGACAGACAATTCTCTAAGGAAGACATACAAATGGCCAATAAGTACATGAAGAAATGTGCAAAATCATAAGTCATGAGTGAATCAAAGTCACAGTGAGATACTACTTCACACCTAATAGGATGGCTATAATTTTTTTTTAAAAAAGGATATAAAAGAAAAGCAGTGTTGGTGAAGATGTGGAGAAATCAGAACCCTCAGACACTGCTGTCATGTAAAATGATGCAGCTGCTTTGGAAAACAGTTTGACAGTTCCTCAAAAAGTTAAACATGGAGTCACCATATGACCCAGCAATGTCACACCTATGTATATACCCAAGAGAACTGAAAACATGTGTTCCCATAAAAGCTTGTACATGAACACAGCAGCATTATTCATAATTGCCAAAAAGTAGAGACAACCAAATGTCTATCGGCTGATGAACAGATACATAAAATGTGGTATATCCACACAGTGGAATATTATTTAGCCATTAAAAAGGAATGAAGTACTGTTTATACATGTGGAGGAACCTCAAAAACACTGTGCTAAGTCAAAGAAGCAAAAGACCATGCATGATTCCCTTTACATGACACATCCAGAGTAGGCAAATCTATAGAGGCGGAAAGTACATTAGTGGTTGCCAGAGGTTGGGGGAGGGAGGAATTGAGAGGTATGGGTTTTTTTGTTCAGGTGATGGTGATGTTTTGGCGTTAGATAGTGGTGATAGTTGCACAACATCATGACTGTTCTAAAAGCCACTGAATCGTCCACTTTAAAATGGTCAAAGTGATATATTTCATGTTATGTGAATTTCATCTCAAAAAAAAAAAGTTTTTAACTTCTCAGGGTATTCTGATTGGCAGAAAGGTTTGAGAACCTCTGGTGTAAGGTAACCTGGGACATGTTCTCCAACATTTGCCGTTGAGAAGATGACGCTGTTCTCCACGTGAAATGCACGCTGAAATGACCTGGGGAACTTTAAAAATGCTGATACCTGTGTACCCCCTCCAATCCCCGCCCCACAAGAGTCTGACTTGCTTGTTCTGGAGTGCAACCTAAACAAGCTCCTTAAGAAATTCTAATGGACAGCCAAAGTGGATATGATGTTGGCTGTGAAGCCAAGTTCCTGAACAATAGGGTCAGAAAAATCCCCAGGGGAGTTATTAAATGCCCTTTTGTAATTGTGCCCCTGGAGATTCTGGTTCAGGAGGCCTTGTTATTATTAACAAGCTCTCTGGTGATGCTGACGCAGGAGATCTGGAGAAAAACTGCTTTGGAGGAGGCTTCTCAAAATTTAATGTGCACACACACGTCACCTGAAACCTTGTTAAACATGCAGCTCTGGTTCTGCATTTCTAACCAGCTCTGGTCCACGGATCACAGTTTGAGTTGCAAGGTATAGAACCATAGTTCTCAAGGTGGGCTAGGATTAGAGTTAAGGTTAGGGTTCTCACACCTCCCAGAAGGTGTGAGAAATAGGATGGTATCTACATGGTCAGGTGCAGTCAAGGAGGGAGGCTTTTATTTTTTTAATGAAAAAATAAAAGACTTGAATGTGTTAAATGCAGATAGAAAAAAAAAAACCTAGCCCAAGGGAGGGGCTAAAGACATGGGAGAGAGGGGATGTTTGATGTGTCGGTATGTTGTGAAATCCAGGACACAGGTGTTGGGAGTCAGCTGGACAGGAGGCGATGATAGACAGAATTTCTACTGTGACACAGAGTAGGAGCAAAGGGTACAAAAATATATAGGAAGGTTTAGTGATCAGGAAGAAGAAGGGGCCGCTTCTGATGGTTTCTACATTACTCTTCTTTCTTAGAGGGCCTAATCTTTGGGGGGGGGTGGGCTAGTCCAAATCAGAGGAGACACCGTAAGGTGACAGGGCTGGAGTCTTTGGACAACTGCCTTCCAGGGCAGGTAGTCATTCTGGCATGCATCTGATGTTGCCTATTCTATAGTTGCTGTTTATCTCAAAAGAGACTTACCTTCAGCCAAGACTGATGAAATGATGCTCTCGGGCTACCAGCTCATGGTAGCAACAATGCGGGCCCACGTGCCTACAGGTGTGGTTCTACAGTCCTGGACCAGCGTAGCAACTTATCACCCTCGCACCTCTAAAACTCTTCCAACAATACTTATCTTAATCCATTTGGGCTACTATAACAAAATACCAGAGACTAGGTAGCTTATAAATAACAGAAATTTATTTCTCATGTGCTAGAAATTTAAGGTCTGGACACCAGCATGGTCAGGCAAGGGCCTTCTTCTCGGTTAGAGACTTCACATTGTATCCTCACTTGATGGAAGGGGCTAAGGAGGTCCATGACATCTCTTTTATAAGGGCACTAATCCCATTCATAAGGGCTCCACCCTCATGACTTAATCACCTCCAAAGGCCACATCTACTACTACCATCACATTGGGGATTAGGACACACACATTCAAACCAAAGCAATACCCTAAGCTCCCATCACACTGTGCTAGCATCTTCCTAATAGTGGTTGTCACAGTCCACCATGGGTCATAACCACGTGTGTCTCTATTCAAAATTCTTTCTTGTGGGTTCCTGAAGAACAAGAACTCTATGTTGTTGATCTTTGTAATGATCTTTGTTCAAAATCATTCTCTGTGTGAAACTGATCATTTTAAAGCTAAATTTCACAGTCCTGATGCAACATTTTTGGCTCAGCCACCACTCAGAGATGGTCCTCAGAAAGCCACCACACCCTCCTGTGCTGCTGGCCTGCTTTGCATAAAAGGGTTTTAACAAGGTGATGTCCAGGAACTTATAACCACCCCTGTCCCACTCCCAGTAGCTGGATCAGAGAGAATCCCAGATTTCAGCCCTTTCCAGCTCAGGTTCCTTCTGACCAAAAGAGAATTTCTGGGAATTTATAAAATCCCAAGTCCACACGATTCCCTGGCCATCCCCCTTATGCAGCCCTAGGGAGTGCTGCGAAGAGAAAGGCCGAATTCCAATGATGTCATCCCTGGGGAAACAATGAAATGCCTGATGGACTAGAGAGGCTGTAACTGTCACAGAGCCAAAGGCCAGGCTGTGTTCCTCTTCAACAATGGCTTTCTGGGGGGCTTGGGGTGCAGACCGGGGAAAGCTTGGTTTGCTCTTGCCATAAACCAGGAAAGCATTTCCATCTTTGTAGCCCCCATTGGCTCTAGTGTGGGGCAAAAGGGGAACAGATCCAAGTCAGCAGGTAGTGCTACCAGTTGGAGAGCCGAGATTGGGCTGAGAGAGCCCCACACCCACGTACACCCTAAACCCTGTAGCCTGTGTGGTCCGGTTTAGCAACTGTCTGGAGGAAGGAGAGTCCAGCTGGTTTGTAATCGAAAGAACAGCATGTGGCAGCTTCTAAGGCACCTTTAGATTTTAATCTCATTTGATCCTCAAAACTAGCCTGTGAGGGACTAGGACAAATATCCTTATCTCCATTTTATAGATGAGAGCACTGAGACCCAGGAAGCGGTGTCCGTGGATCATAAGTGGCAGAACCACTCAGGTCTTCTGACTTCTAGTTCATAGCTTTTTCTGTGACAGTGCACTGCGTCCCCTTTTTAGAAAGTGGTTATTGCACTGAGAGTTAAAAACAGACTGAAGATGCTGTAATTTCTTCATCCCCTCAAACCCACTTGGCAGCAATGCATCAGAAAGGGTCTCCCTAACTTCAAGATGTAAGAACCACTTCCTAGAGCAAGCTCTGACCAAGTCACACAGCACACTCTCGCTGCCTGATCAGAACAAGAAAGCGAACAAGGCTGCCTTGGATGCCTGGGCTATGCCACGGGGTGGCAGTTGCAGGTGATCTGGGAATATCCCACTGCAGAAAAAGGACCCAGGGAAAGAAAGCCTCCCCTGTCCAAACAGATAATCTGAACTTCTTTCTTCAAGATCAGGTTGAAATGGCAGACGTCAACGTATATAACAGGAAATGTGAAAACCACTTGGTTGTTGCAGTGTACAATTAATTTAGTCAATCAATAAGTATTTTAGGGGCAACACCTGTTTGTCTAGCCCAAAGCCAAGCAAAGTGAGAGAGGTAAAGGCATAAGAAAGATGAGCCCTACGCAAAGCTAAGGACGGCAGAGTCCCGTGATGCACCCTCCTCTCTGCTTTCCTGCCTGAGGCTTCAAGACCAAAGAGAAGAAAGAACAAAGCTCTCTCAGAATCTCTGCTCTATCCATCAACTGAGTCTCAAAACCAGGCCTTCATGGGTTAGCATATTCATGATAAGGGCAGGCAGGGGTTCCTTCAATGCTTTTGCTGTAGATCAGGGAGAAGGATGCACCAGGATGC
This sequence comes from Hipposideros armiger, assembly GCF_001890085.2. NCBI lineage: Eukaryota > Metazoa > Chordata > Mammalia > Chiroptera > Hipposideridae > Hipposideros > Hipposideros armiger. Next base: position 3,048,222 of record NW_017731536.1, read on the forward strand.
ACTCAGGAGACTGTCTTTCCTCCTTATAGGTTGGGTCTGTTGTGGCCGTGGATTACCTTGAAAGGTTGGTTATAGCACAGGGTAGACTAGCGGCTGTGCAGCCAGAGCAGATCCATTGATCAGGTCCTTGAGTGAACGGTCCCAGGGCCTCCTAAGACCACCTCGTGGGCCTCTGGGTTACTTTCAGGGCAGATCTGAACTGGTCTGGTTCCAACTGCCATTTCCCATTGGAGCCTATGTGTATAACCTCACATGAACTTGCAATCACCAAGAACTTGCTTTGATCATTTTAATATCTCGTGGCTGTGGTCATCCTGACTGCTCAATTGAATGGAAAGTGATGTGAGGCCAGGGAGGTAGGTAGTTGGTCTCTCAGAGCCATAACCTCCCATTTCTCAGCCCTTCACTCTCCACAGAAGCCCTTCTTCCCTCTCAGGCATTTAATATCCTTCCAGGCTCTTTCTATCAAAACCCAATCTCAAGAAAAGATCTAGACATTAAGCAGGATCCTAGCCACCTGGAACTGGAATGACTCCTTGACTTTACAGATGAGAAGACTGAGATTATTGCAGTACTTAAGTTATGTCACCCTTCCCCTGCAACTCACAGAAAGACCAGAACCTTTCTAGGCCTCAGTGAGAAGGGAAGATTATTTGTCAGTGGTCAGATCCTTTCACTTATAGCACTCATTTATATATTCAACACTGATGACTCTGCTTCCTTCTAAGACATTTTGTGACCCAGTAGGGACAAGCCTTAGCACACCGTTGGCATCCACAAACATCAGTGCTGGGAAAAAGTGAGCAAACCACTTTGGGTCTACATACCTGATGTGGACGTGCTTGAGCTTGCACTTGAACCCTTATTCACAAGACATTGGCCTTGGGTTAAAGAGTAGAGCAACCACAGAGACCTTTGCCCTTTAGCCATTTTTTCTCAGTCACACTAGAGTTATCAGATGCTTTGAGGCTCCAATGCCAGGACGGTCACAGTTCACTCCACTTGGGTCTCCCCAGGTAGGCAGTGTCTGGGAGCAGGAGCCTTCATCCAACACCTTGCTCACACAAGCTGGTTCAAAACACATTTATTGAGCACCTATTTTGTGTTGGGCACTAGGAAAGGTACTAGGGAACCCAAGTCACACAGGCATAGATCCTGTGCTCCTTGCAGTCTAATGGGGAAGACACCTAAGTAGCCTAGCGGGGATGCTGAGAGAAGGTCAGGGAGGCAGATGTCTACCTACAAGGATAATTTCAGTAACATACGGAGAGTGAAAGGATAGAGATACATACCAGATCTGTCTTAAGTCTTCGCTATACCTGTTTCCCTTTTGCTTCATTTTACTGTCTCTTACCGTTCATAGCAAAGTTTTGGGCAAGCATTATCCACGCTCATTTCCAACTCCACTGAAATTGCTCTACAACCACCAGCAACCTCATGATCGACAATCCAAAAGCCCCGCTCCATCTCATAAACCCCTGTGGAATTTGGTCAATGGCCCCTTTCTCCTTTCTTGGTTTCCCTGACCCCAACTCCCTTGGCTTGCTGGCCGCTGGCTCCTTAAACATTCTGTTCTTGTTCTCTTTTTCACATTGCTCATTCTCCCCCAGGGCCATCTTCCCCACATCTAGCTTTAACTTCCACGGAACTCCCTGGTGATTTAAAGCCCTTTGCCAAGGGCCTCCAATTCCCAGATGCTGTGCTAAGCACCTTACATACATGATCTTATTTAGTCCTCCCACAATGTTATGTGACTCAGCTTTCCCTTTTACAAAAGAGGAAATGAACATGCAGTTACCTTGTACATCATGCCTTCCTCAAGTTTACACAACTAGTAAGAGGCAAAGTCAGGACTGCAATTCAGCTGGACTCTTAAAAACGTTTCCTAAGCCACCAGGTTAGACCGCTTCCAAGATTGAGGTCTCTCCGTCTAATCCCTCTCCCTCACTCCAGACCCCGATGACCAACTTACCATGAGTCAGGTGTACCCATGGGTACCTCATACTTACTATGACCAGAGCAGACCTTGTCCTCCCGCCCCGCAGACTGTTGCCCTCGTCGTTGTCCCGGTCTCGGTTCCCATGGAACCACCCTGTACCCAAGCTGTCTACCCCAGACACTGAACTATGTCATCCCAGACTCCCCTCTCCCTCTCCACTTTCTTTCTCTCCCCTCCTCCCTGCCTTGGTCTCATTCCTCAACAGCTCTGATGCCTTCCTGGTCTCCCCTTTGCAGTTCACCCCTTCAGTCCATCCTCCACACTGTGGCCTTCCCCTTCTAAAACACAACTCCGACCACATTACCCTCTTATTAAAATCTCTCACTGGTTGCCCAGCGCCCTCAAGTCCACCTCTAAGCTCTTTAGCCTGGAAGATAAAATCTTTTAGGACCCAGCCACCTTCCTCTCTGTTGTGCCTTTTGCCCATCTCAGAGGAGGTCCACAGTGCAGCCACCTCAGCTACCCATGGTCCTAGGTGTTAAACAAAAAATTGTAACTTCCAGGACTGAAAATCTTTTTAAAAGAAAGGGTTTATTAGGCCGTTGCTAGGAAGAAAAAGAAAGGAGAAGGAGAAGGAGAAGGAGGAGAAGGAGAAGAAGAAGAAGAAGAAGAAGAAGAAGAAGAAGAAGAAGAAGAAGAAGAAGAAGAAGAAGAAGAAGAAGAAGAAGAAGAAGAAGAAGAAGAAGAAG